>NC_051176.1:170781569-171081569 GCF_013339695.2 Rhipicephalus sanguineus
TGGCACGTCCATGAGAAACTTTATCGACCTACTTCGGAGGTACCTCCAATCACTGTTCGTCGTGTTTGGTGGGAAGATGCTTCTACAACAAGACGGAATTTGCATAGGTTCAAGAATTGCTCCAGTGCTTTGTGACTTGTTCATGGCAAAAGGAAACAGAAAACTGCAGGCCGGTTTACAGGAAGTGGGTGTGGTGAAGTGTGTGAGGTACGTCGATGATTTTCTAGTTTGCCTTCCCTATGGGCTGATGTCTGAGAAGACAAGAGACGAAGTACTGCGCTTATTTGAAAGAGAACATGAAGGGCTTCGGTTCACGTCAGAGGTTCCGGAGCACGGACGCTTACAGTATCTCGATTTGAGCATCACCATGGAAGGCAAGCACACGTGCTGGATGTACAAGACGAGAGGTGAAAAACAAATTTTGCCGTACGATTCCGGACACTCAAAGATTGTAAAAAGAAGCATAGCCACAGCATGCCTTTTGGAAGCGATTAAAAAGTCATGTGAGCACTCCATCGAAGAAGGGGTTGGCATGCAAGTGAAGCGCCTTGAAACGAGTGGCTATCCACGTCATTTAGTGTCATCGATAATGTCGTCATTTGTGCTAAGGCATACAAAGGAGCAACTTCTAGAAGATGGCAAAAGGCCTCCTTTCATTACAATGCCGTACATGCACACGGTGGCACACCGAATCAAGAAGGTTGCGGCAAGGTACGGCGTGAGGACGGTCTTCACTGCGCCGAGAAAGCTCATCGGACTATGCGCAAAAGTGAACGGCGACTCTGACAGGGACAAGGAAGCAGTGTGTTTGACCAAACATGCAAATAGGTTCGTCGAGTGCGCGAAAAACGTGGTATACAAAATTCCACTGTCCTGCGGAGCTCATTACGTGGGGCAGACGGGAAGGTGTGTCAATGAAAGGCTGAAGGAACATAGACACAATTGTGGCCTCCTGCAAGCTCCGGGGCATCTGGCGACACACTGCAGCAGGTGCACGTGTCATCCTTTGTTTGAAGAAACGGACATTTTGCACACGTCGAGCAAGCGCACCAAAAGAGAGGTCGTCGAGGCCTTCATTATCAGAACGGCAGCAGAGGGCAAGTGTATTAGCGCGCCTTCTATTGCGCTCACCGATATGGAAATCAAGATGATAAAGGAGAGCAGGGGGCGTCGTAGCTAGGGCAGCGTTGCGCATGCGTGGGTCACCGTATACATTTCTTTCCATAGTTCTAATAAACAGTTGTTAGTTTGCGCTCATATGTGCCGTGTGTGTGGTCCTTTTTTTTAATGCTCCTTAATTATCGATCCCTTTGCATTCCAGTGAACTTGCCGCTCTCTGTCATCAACAAATTCATAGAGCAAAGCTTCACCACTTCGAGATTGTTGGTGGAAGGAGAAGCAGTCTACGAGACCGAGCATGTAGTAGCATGCAACGCCAAGGAAAAGAAAGAAAATACAGTAACGTTCGCCGGACTTGTTCTGCAAATATCGGCTGTGAACTATAGGACCCACATGAACTCGAAATAGCAGTGCATAAAATAGAAGTTATTGCAGCAACCAGCAGCCGCAAAACAGGATAGTAATTATTTGGCGAGTACCCCAGCAATTTTGGCAACAGTGTCGTGTCTAACGCCAACAGGGTGGCATCTTTCCTACGTAAATAAATGAAGCTCCAAGAAAATACATGGGGTTGGAGAGGCCCAACGTGAGTTTGAGAGTGGCACGTATAAATTTGGGCTTTTTAGCACATTGTGTTTGCGTCAGGGGAATGCAAGCTCGACTGAAAAAAATTTGCAGCGGCTTAGCTCGGCTATGCCAGGATATACGTAGCGTTAGCAAAGGTTCAGCTGATTATTCTTAGCTTTCCAGATTGTCTAGGACGGTCTAGGATTATTAGCCTTCTTCTGTTCATTCTTCGTACGCTGAACCGCTAATTGCCAGGCAACTACTTCGGGATCCGATGAGATAAGCTTCTCGGCTCTTCTGCACCGTCGAGCAGCATTTGCGCTCTCCTTCTCCATGGCGTTATCCACCTGCAAACGCCAGTCAGAGGCGCTATCAAGCGGCCCCAGCGCAGTGTCAGACGGCGACGCAGACCAGCAGCGGCGAGCGGCGCGCGCCGGCGCCGTCTGCCGCGCCTACGACGCCACTGCTCCCGAAAGCGCAGACCAGCAGCGGCGAGCCGCGCGCGGCGGTGTCGGAGAGCGCGTGAGATGCCAGCTCCGGTGACCCAGCTGTGTGACATCACTAATAGGGCTGACGCGCTGGAGTTTTGAGTACTGTGGCGGAGCCTGGTGGCGTGCGCCGAAGTTGCTTGGGTAGTCAAAAATGGACGCCGACCGGCGAGTTACGCAGTTCTCAGTTGCTTTAAGCGTTTTACTTAATTTTGCGCCAAGTTTTCAGGCTCAAAAAGTGCTTAAAACGTACGCAGGAACTTGTCCGCTATGCCTGCAGAGTCTGACATGTTTGACGAGCGATCCCTGCTTCAACAAACCGTGCCGAAAGCAGGTGGTCTGGGCGACGGCTCTGAGCAGCGCGCGGTCCCAAAGCGCGGTCGCCGCCGTTATTGTTGCGTGGTTAATTGCCTCGAACATGGGGGTAAGAATCCTAATGTGCGGTTTTACTGGTTCCCCTGAAAGCCGTACGAAGTGGAGCGACGGAACCGCTGGATACGTGCCGTCCGACGCGCGAAGTGAGTACGCGAGCACGTAACGTGCTGATTACTTTTCGTACGCGCGTGCACGCGTTTATATATGTATATATTCCCTGTGTGCAGTCCAGACGGCACGCCGTGGCTGCCGACGGCGATCACGAGGATATGCAGCCGGCATTTCGTGCGAAACGAGAAAAACGATGCCATATGAGTCACCCTGCGTATGTGCCTACGATTTTTCCGTCAGCTTACAGCCGGCCTCTTCCAGCGGCCGGCTGTAAACATTGCGCGCCGTCGCTTCTCGACTGCCACCGCACGCTCACAGAATTTGACGAATTCCCTAGAAGCAAATGTTGAAAATTACGACCGTGCATGGGGAAAAAGTGTGTTTGCGACTGAATGCGGCAGAAAACGGCACACGACGCGAATGCGCTCATTCAGGCCGCCGACGGCTAGCCTTCGTCACTGGACCTTTCTTGATTCCGTTTCGTCGTGTAATGCAAATCATGTCGGCTTTCTTAACAGCAATCTTTTCGTTTATGCACTGTCGTTAATCGCGCGAGCATGCCTCGTAAAACTTAACTGGAGTTCAACGTCGTATGAGATTCGCTGCACTTGCGAGTTGCAGCGCGCCGTAATGGTTCCTTCAATCTCCTGCACGTCGTAAACATACTTAACGTTGACGAGCTTCTTGCGTTTACGCAGATTGCTTGGCCTGAAGAACTCAGCCACGCCAGAAACTGGCCGAGATCCAAAGCGCAGCACAACCGACAGCGGCGGCTCCATTGCGCATCTGAGCTTAGTGCTGCATGCGGCCGCCTGTCTGACTACTCGAAACCAAAGAACTTGTCGTAGGGGGCGCTTTTTAGCACCGTTTTCGCAGCGCCGCCTGGGCAGCCAGTCAGGCCTATACTCGCGCATGCGAAGCACGGCTCATGACCATCCACGCGAAATCGGCTCCGGCTAGTGTAGCTGACGCTACAAAATGTTATTGCCAACATAAATGCAGCACACAGCCGCAGCATTTGACTCTCGCTAGTCCACCAGCAAACGTCGCGTAGCTTATGAAGGCGAAAGCCTTAGGTGCCTCTTCAAATGGAAAGATTGACCGTCGGCGGCGTCAAGACGAGTGACGCAAAAAATAATCGTCACCTGATGGTGTCACCATATGACGTCATCATGACGTCACAGATCGCCAAAATATGTAGCGTCAATATGACGTCGCACAACGTGACGTCACATGGTGACGTATTCACACGTCATGGTCGCTTTGCATTGCCTCCGTGATCGGTCACGCAGGCCGTACAAAACCGCGTTAGGTGCAGAACACTTTTGGAGGGGGGCGCGGGAGAATCAGCACAACTACTGACAAGAAGAAGATGGCTTTCGCCTTCTAGTCATCCATAGGAATGCATAAGGGACCCTGTGCGTTTTTTAATTCAACGTATCTGAACAATGACTTGAGCATCTGCAGCCGATTTTGTGGACTCTGAGCACGGGGCCGACGATCAAGAGGTCGCACGGAGGGTTCTGAGATGGCATCGCACGTGGTATAAGGTAGCGCCGTTTCCATCCTGTGGCAGATAAGCATCATTTGCCGGCACGAAGCGCGCGCGAGCCATCGTCTCACTGCGCGCTGTCTGCTAATCACCGAACATCGTAGGCCCGACGCAGTAACGAAAGTCTTCGTCGCGGAAGTGCTTGTTGCACACAAGACTCGTAGCCGATGGCTACTTGCCGGTTCTTAGCTTTACAACACATGCTTCACGAAGTTTCTTGTACCGCGGATACCGGTGCAGGCTGACACTGGGCTCCTTTGCGTAAGCGCGGCACTGCGGCACCGAGCGGTAGAGCCCCATGTTCGTCGCCTTCGGAGGCAGCCACTCTATTACAATGGTTTCAATTGAGTTGAAAATGAGAGAAAACTTCCGAATTTGAACAGACCGCAGCGCATGTGGGACTTGAAACTCGTTTTCAAAGCATGCGGCAGTGCTCCACAAGCAGCCGACGCGGCCGCTGAGACCACGTGATCCTGCCAAGCACGTCACGCCGACGGTGGCGCCGGCGTTTCCAGTGGTGGGCCTCGAGGCCAATACTGCAGCGCAAATCCTTCATGAACAAGACAGACAAAGTACTAGCGCTTGTTCTCTGGCTTTTCTCTTGTCCATGAAAACTTCGAGCTGTTTTGTATACCTCACTCGAACAGCCCTTATTTTCGATGATTGTCGCTTCATTTTTAACAGCGAAGTTGTTTAGCAAATCGTTCCTTGTGAGTCGATACTATCATCATCATACCTCATCGTCAAACTATAATCATCATAAACGGGTATGTGCCACAGAAATTGGGTAACTCCCACTATACTCACCACTGGTCCACTAAAAATGAAGAAGGCAACAGTTAGCCCAACAAATGGCTGCGAAGCGACGGCGCCGAGCCGAAGACTCCGAGTACGTACGGAACGGGAAATGCTGCGAGAAGACCCCGAAGCGATGGAAGGTCTACGCCAACGACAACGCGCCCGTAGATCAGTGAGAGGTGCGAACGCTCGGTTTCAGCGCGAGTTTCTGTCTCTGGAGTTTGGACAACCGTGTCGGGTCTGTGACCGTCTGTGGTTTAAGTCGGACCCCTCTGCACGGCGAATCAACGTAGAAGCAACCTAGCATCAACTAGCTAAAGCCTAGCAACAACCTAGAAGCAAACTAGAACCTGAACCACCTAGCTAAGGCCTAGAAAAAAACCTAAAAGCAACCAGATTAGTCTTAGAATCGTCCAGTTTCGCTGTTTCAAGCCTTGCGCGGCTTAGGGCAAGCTTCGCCAAATTTTTTTTTCTCTTTAGAGGCGAACCATGATCTCGCCGGTGGTTTGTTGCTTCGCTTGAAGGCCAATTCTAGCAACACCGACTGCCATCTCTGCCGTTGATGTTTAACACAAATGTGCGATCACCATACATTGAAAAGTATACAAGAATATGTACACCTAGGACAAGTACTAACAGGAGAGCCTAATCACAAAACGGAAATTCACCGAAGAATAAGAATGGGCTGGAGCGCATTCGCCAGGCACTCTCAATTAATGTAAGGAAATCTACCATTGTAATTAAAGCGAAAAGCACCCAATCACTTCATACTGCCAGTTATAACATATGGGGCTGAAACATGGAGGATAACAAAGCAACTAGAGAAAAAGTTAAGGACCACACAGCGTGCAAGGAAACGTAAAAAGGTCGGGCCAACCTTAAGAGATCGGAGGAGGACAGCATGGGTCAGGGAACAAACAGGGGTAGCAGATATCTTAGCTGACATCAAGCAACAGAAATACACCTAGGCTGGCCACGTAATGCGTAGGACAGACTAACGGTAGGCAGTAAGAGCAAAAGAATGATTTCCAATAGGGATGGTCGATTAAAATTTTTAATCGATTAATCATTAATCGTTAATCGATTTAGCATTTAATCGATTAATTGCTTTCGGTAGAAACTTTTAATCGATTAATCGATTGATCGACATTTTTAATGGGTGCTTTAAAACCGATATCTCTTTGTTTCAGAGGCATCGTTCGTGTTTAATATGGGCCCAAATCTTTTTATTACTCTTTGTTTCAGAGGCATCGTTCGTGTTTAATATGGGCCCAAATCTTTTTATTAGACGCGTTGACGATCCAAAATTCCCACTTTCGAAGGTGTCGACGAAGGGCTCCTTGTGTCCAGTGTGCGAAAATTCACACTTTCGCACACTGGACACAAGAGGCCTGTCGTCGTTGGTTGATGTCGCGGATTCAAGAATCTGTGGCCATCATCCCTGGACTATTCGGCAGCAGGTCGTATTTTCTCGAAGCCTGCCTACTCGAGCTCATCGAAACCGGAGGCGCGTTCGTGGACCACACTGGTTGGAAAGTCGCAGTTGAAATATGCAGTGTGGCGGAGGGTGAGGAAATCCCGAGAAAGGTAAAAGAGACGCGAGGAGAAATTAAATAAGACGCTCGCTCTAGTAAGCAAGGCATCTTTTCTCTGTTTGTCGGTTAGACATTGCGGAAGCCCTACATAATACTATAATTGCGGACTGACGCGATCTTTTTCTTGAGGTCACCTATGCAGAGATTACACAGAAATATACTGGCCTCAAACAGACCATCCGTACAGGCAACTGCGGGAAATAGAAGGAAAGAAGATGACATTTAGGGGCTCGTTTTTCTTTGTTAGACACTATAATAATGAGAACTAACATACAATATTGCCAAGAAAAGTATAGGAGGTGTTATTTGTAATAATTGGGATATAAATCTGAAGAAAGTAAAGTGGACGGAAAGATAACTTGTCGCCGGAAGGGACCGAACCTGCGACCTTCGAATAACGCGTCCGATGCTCTACCACTGAGCTACGGCAGCGGTCATCCCCCCGTCCACTTCATAGGGTATACGTGTGCATTTTAACACGAAAGTGTTTTATGTCGGGATCCACCACGGCTCCACTGACGCATTTCCGTCACGGATATGACGTTGTAAAATATAAAGACTAACATATGGCAAAGAAAAAACTATAAAAAAAAGTTCCGTCACTGGGAGTCGAACTTACGACGTCTCGATCGCCAGCGCGCAGCGCGAAACGACTCCGCCACAGACGGCATGTTCTCTGCTATGCTAACGGCGGGCTATTTATGTACACCATTTGCCGGTGGCGGTACTCAGAGACCGGCGCTACAGCGTGTTTTCGTTATCACTAGCGAGATGGCGCGAAGGGCTCGAAGAGCGCGCTTCAAAAGTCGTCCCCTACACGGATTAGCGCGCGCCTCAACAGGGCGTGGTCGCTCGTGCGGGCGCTTATCTCGCGATCTCGGTGGTTTGTACGTCTTGCGCTCTGCCTGCAAGTTTCCGTTGAGAACCTCAGGGTCACCTCGCTGACTGCAGCGGGCGCTTTTGCGAAAGGAGCGCGCTGCTCACACAGAAATAAGTTACAACTGTGACAGTTCGCGCTCATCCTGTGTATGTTCGTTCCGCGCGTCCTTTCTGCTTGAGCAGCGCATTGCATGTTTCGAGCGGCTTGCCGTTCTTCGCGTAACATGATAATTCGATGCTGTAGCATTCATTCCTTCGCGCTTGGCGCGAAAGAATGCACAACAAACGCTCAACTACGTCTATGAAGACACGTTTCACTTTCGTGTTATACCGATTGTTATGACAGAGGGATCAGCCATGTTTTTTGAAATCTAGGAGTATTAGTCAGCGCCGATCGCAGCCATGGCGGCGAGTGTGGAACACTCTTTTTCTACCTTTTGGCGTCACGTAGCAAGTAATCTTTTTACGAGCCGGCAGCTGACCAATAATCCCTCGCATACTACCTGAAGGCATCAAGTCTGTGAGAACGAGACCCTCGCTATGAATGAAGGAAAGAAGATTACTTTTAGGGGCTCGTTTTTCTTTGTTAGACACAATATTAATTAGAACTAACAGACAATAATGCGCAGGAAAGTATAGGGGATGTTAAGGGTGTATGACAAAGAAAAACGAGCCCCTAAAAGTCACCTTCTTTCCTTCATTCATAGCGAAGGTCTCGTTCTGGCAGACTTGGTGCCTTCATGTAGTATGCGAGGGATTATTGGTCAGCTGCCAGCTCGTAAAAAAAGGTCACTTGCTACGTGACGCCAAAAGGCAGAAAAAGAGTGTTCCACACTCGCCGCCATGGTTGCGATCGGCGCTGACTAACACTCTTAGGTTTAAATGCACATGTGTACCCTATGAAGTGGACGGGAGGATGACCGCCGCCGTGGCTCAGTGGTAGAGCATCGGACGCGTTATTCAAAGGTCGCAAGTTCGGTCCCTGCCGGCGGCAAGTTATCTTTTCGTCCACTTTACTTTCTTCACATTGACATCCCAATTATTACAAACAAAATCCTCTATACTTCCCTTGGCATTATTGTCTGTTAGTTCTAATATTGCGGGAAATAGAGTGACATGAGTTTCTGCCTCCCGGCTATAAAAAACAGCAGCTGCGCCAGAATACTCCGCAGCATAGGTCGGCAAACTCACTCATGAGTCGACTCACTCAGACTCACTCAGACAGATCGAGCCATGAGTCGGAGTCTGAGTGAGTCCACATGAGTAATATTTTGGTGAGCTTCAGTCCGAGTGAGTCCGGTTGAGAAAAATCTTAGTGAATCTGAGTCCGAGTGAGTGCGGTAGCGGAATATTTTGGTGACTCTGAGTCCGGTGAGCCCTAAGCGCAAAATATATTTCTTGAATGAGTCTGAGTGAGCTCCACACTTTTTTGCCGACCTATTGTTATATGTACACAACTTCAGCGTCACTAGCACCCTTATGTCGGCTCACGCTTATACTCCCGCTGACTCACACTTCAAAGCACTAGCGTTCATACACCAGCTCTATATTTATTAATTAGAGGCGTGAGTTACGTAAAAAAGGGGGGGGGGGCAGGCTGACCTCCACCCGCAAACTCTTTCACAGGAAGTTCTTGATCAAAAATATCTCGTGTGAGTCACCTCTTTCAATAAGAATGTCCATACTGGATTGCGACCACTCATAACTCATATTTGAAGGTACGAGATCAAAAGGCGCCAAGTCGAGCGCCAATTTACGAGATATTGGTGTTAAAGAGCAGTGACACCATGATAGAAGAAGCCAATTATACGCTAACGGACTCATGAGTCGACTCACTCAGACTCAGATAGAGCCGTGAGTGTGAGTCTGAGTGATGTTGGTGAGTTTGAGCCCGAGTGAGTCCGGCTAAGAAACATTTCAGTGAGTCCGAGTCCGAGTGAGTTCGGTTGAGGAAAGTTTTGGTGAGTCTGAGTCCGAGTGAGCTCAAAGGGCAAAATATATTTCATGAGTGAGTCTGAGTGAGCTCCACATTTTTTGCCGACCTATGCTCCGCAGGTTTTACCTGCTCTTTGCCGTAACACGGCGCCACTCACACCTTTTCAATCGTGCGTACATCCTGAACTGTGAGCGCTATCTAGTGTACCAGACATTACGACATAAATTGCGCGACAGTCCTTTCTTGTCACATCAGAAGACGGGGGCCTCTAGCTGAAAGCTGTATTTCTCCCTAAATACGCGACCATGCAGTATTACTAAGAGCTTCAAGGTCACTTCTTCAGTAATAATGCACTGGATGCTAGACGTTCGGTAAACCGACGCGTAAAGTTGCGGATTACATAAAGGGTCGATAAGACCCATTTCACAATTCGCGAGTGCGCATTCCTGCGCTACATTCTCTCTCAACTAATGGCAGCAACTTTCGTGCTTCAAGTGGAGACAAGGTCGTAGTTGCGCGTGCTGGCGTTTGTCTATTATGCGTGTTCGTGTCAAGAAAGCCGAGTCTACACTTTCCGCGTCCCAGCGCAAGCAAACCGCGCTTGAACACTCTGTTTGAAGTGACTAGCTGCCATTAATTGAGCTAACTACATCGTAGGAAAGTTAGCTCAACAATTATGAAAATGGTATATATACCCTATAAGACGGACAGTTGGGCTAGTTGGTATACAGCATAATAAAATATGGTTACTAGCGTCCTTCTCCTCTTTACGCTAGCAAACGTGTCTTATTATGTATATACGGATTACCTAATCATCTCCCCATCATCGTACTTCATCACTCTTTTTCCCCCGTTGCGTTTTCCCCGGCGCAGAGTAGCAGGCAGGGGCGTACAAGCTCAGGCCACCCTCTCTGCCTTGTAATATTATTTCTCTCTCTCTCTTTCATTGTTAAACAATATTTTATTTGCTAAAGAGTAAAACAGAACGGCACTACGAACAGGTGAGGAAATAAGCAGCGCATATTACAATGCCCCACTTACACAAGAAACGAGTAAAATCTGAGGGTTGAATAAAATACAAAGAAAGTTGCGATTGACACTACAGGTGACGAAAACTACTCGTTTATTAAATGTAAGCAGACATGCGTTTATGCGGCAACACGATGAAACAGTGCGGCAAAAAACAAACACGAACAAAATAAGCAACAAGACGATGCGCAGGCACGTATGAAATTTACAGAAAAGAATAAACTTCTCTTTTGAAAGTTGGCGAATCCACGTGCTGCTTACTTGCTCAAAAGTTCCCTTTTCTGTTTTGTTTCATGGGGTTGCTGCTCCGAACCACATGCTTTTTTCTACTGAGCGAAGAAATGTCAGTTGGCCGAGATGCTCGGGCGACAACCGACACATCCTTTGGGTCGCCACACATCCAGCATGCGAAAAAAGGCGCTCGGATGCTACTGACGTCGCAGGAATTGGCAAATACTCCATTGCAACGTCAAACACATGATCTAGGCCAGTTCGCATGCTGTGCCAAGTCTCAAGTGAATTCGGATTGGTGCGGCGATCGACTACAGGGTTACTATAGTATAACTTAAGAGAGCGATTCGTTGGGCAAGTTGGTGATCCATAATGTTACTAACAGCGCAAAAAAAAAAAAGGACGAAGGACCAGGAAGAAACACAGACAAGCGCTGCCTGGTAGCGCTTGTCTGTGTTTCTTCCTGGTCCTTCGTCCTTTTTTTGCGCTGTTAGTAACATTACTATAGTATGTCTTGAACTGAGAAGGCATTTCGTTCATCGGATCCTACTCCAGTGCAACGCAATTGCGTAGAAGTGTGCGATCGCGACGGCATCCCAAATAGAACCAGAAAAAGTAGTAGTATTCGGCTTTGCAACTCTCGTCTAAGGATAGCGTTCAGGGTCTGAGTCTCTGGATAGCGCGCCTCGCAGTCATGCGCTCCGGCCAAGGGGCGAGGTTGGGGGCGGGAGTGGGGGATGCCGTAATCGATTGATCGAATAGTTTTAATCGATTAATTCGATTAATCGAAGGGCACAAATCGATTGTGATTAATCGATTAATTGTGGACCTTTAATCGATTAATCGTTCGTCGATTTTACCATCCCTAGTTTCTAAGGGACAAGAAACGCAGTCGAGGAAGGCAGAGAGTTAGATAGAGTAACGAAATTAAGAAGTTCGCAGACCCGCCACGGTGGTCAAGTGGTTATGGTGCTTCACTGCAGATCCGAAAGTCGCGGGATCGAATCCCGGCTGCGGCGGCCGCATTTCGATGGAGGCGATATGCTCGAGGCCCGTGTACCTATCAGTTTAGGTTCACCTTAAAAAACACCAGATTGTCAAAATTTCCGGAGCCCTCAACCACAGCGTCGCTCATAATCATATCGTAGTTTTGGGACGTAAAACCGCAACATGTATGTATGTATGTATGTATAAAAAGTTCGCAGGGATAAACTGGAGATCACGTCATACAGTGGACTAAAGCAGGCCGAAAATGATGATGATGTGATTACTACTGGCCCTGCCCAAATGTTCTGTACGTCCATCAGTTTTCGAAGAACACTTTTTATATTCGCTTTCTTTGTTACCCTAAATCATTGCGGAAGATCTCGCGACACAGGAGCAAGCTAAAGATCTCATATCTTGCGCGTAGTAAACAGCGATTTTCTTGCAGTATACATAACTGCCTCACAGATTTCACATTTGCAGCGATATATAAGGCTGACGAGCAGCCGACTATGGGATTATTACTACTTTATTGATCTCAGTCATTTTTAATGTCAATGAAATGCACGGCTTCGCAGCAATGCTTCGCCACTATATTCTAGGAGTTTGTGAATATTCAAAATTTCTAATATACAGTCCCTGGTATTCGATTCGTATTCATTTCGATAATTCACTGTTCGATGTTGTCGAATGTTCGTTTTTTTTTTCAAATAACACAAAGCATAGCAGCAGTTATTTAAAGGGGCCCTGCAACACTTTTCCAAGTAATCATCGAATGGCTTCACTAAAAGAGCTTATTGCCTCGCGAATGGACTGCTGCAAAAATTTTTAGAATCTGTCAAGCACGAGCGGAGTTACAGGGATTAGTCACACGCTTCGAGCGCTTTCTCTCTCCTTTCGTACTAGCGAGCGTGCTGAAAGCTACGCAGGGAGGGGAATGAGAAGGGGCAAGAAGATGCGTCCCTTCGTCAGCGTGCGTCATGACCTTGAGCACTTCCTTTTTTTTTTCGAACGCGCGGCTTACTTTCAGTGTGATCGTGAGCGAGCGCGCGGGCACATGGCGGCATCCCGCGGCGGCCACGGCAACTATGCAGCTCACGATGCTCAAATCAGCCAATGGCCGTGGACATTAGGTTTATGGCGCGGTCATTTGGGTTTATGGCGTCATTTGTCGAGAGAAGAGGGAACGATTTGTAGCTGGCTTTGAGAATTGTAAATTCCAGACCACGTGCTGCGCCACATTGTTTAGCTCACGTGTCCTCAGGAGCCTCGATTACCGGTCGGCAGCGTTTTCTGACCATGCTGAAAAAGTGTTGCAGGGCTCCTTTAAGTCCTGATGAGACAGAACGATGCATGTGAGAAATGTTCCGAATGATTCGTCTGCAGGATAGCTGCTCTTGTTGCTCAAAGGCAAGCGTTCTTTCTTTCTTTTTTTCCTTCTGTGTTTTACGAGCCAAAACCACGATATGAGTATGAGGCACACCGCAGTGGGAGACTCCGGCTTAATTTTGCCCACCTGGGGCTCTTCATTAACGTGTACCTAAATATAAGTTAATGGGTGTTCTTGCATATCACCCCCACTGAGATGCGGCTGTCGTCGCCGGTAATCGAATTCGCATCCTCGAGCTGATGGAGTTCCTTAACGAACGCCGGAGCATATATCTTTCGCTCAGCGATTTTCAGTCATTCAATAGGTAAGCAGCCTGAATAATATTATGCCGCGATTTAATATTTGACAAGACTCACTATGCTTGCATCTCTTGAAAATGTGCGGTGTTATAACACACTTCTATCCTCCAGCAAACACAACACTGTATGTGCATCTTGTAGCATGTTTCAGTAATGTCAATGCTACATTGACCCGGCTAATACAAGACATTCGTTTATTATTTACAAGTTCCTCAGTTTGGCGTCTAAATGTGAGTGGTATTATAGTATATACACACATGTCTCGACGTGCATAAAGCCCGACTTTTTATATCAAACGTACTCCGCGTTTGATCTCGCTTCAGAAATTTGAAAATTATCGATATTCGAATAATTATTCGAAACCATTGTTTACTAATATTTGTATTCTATTCCATTCGAAAATTTCAATATTCGCACACCCATATTTAATATTTACTGAATCACTTTCCAAGCCACATTAGAGGTTTTCCTACCAGATTAACTCAGAACTCTGCTCGGATCTTGTGTCTGTCACGTCACCCGTGAAACGTCCAACTAAATGTGCCGACAAGAGAGAGAATAGGTTGTTCTGGAGCCACTGGAAACAATTACAAATTTTTCCCGCATTGACTCTATAGGCTGCTCTAACGTTACTTTAATGGCTACCAAAGGCTCCTAAATGAGCCATATACTGTAACTCTAGGTTGCTCTACACAGCTCTGCCACCTGGAGAGTCTACGTTATAACCATTCCAGGTTCACGCTCATTCCGTGCACACACAAAGGGGCTCGGTAACAACCATTCCCAGGATTTCGGGACACAGGTACACGTCGAGCCGATTCTCGGCTGCAGCCGCGCTCGTCGCCGTAACTTAATGGCAAATAGGTGAAATGAATCATATCTGAAAAACAGCGTTATAGCTATTAAAAGTTACTTACGTTTATATACACTACAGGTACACTGGAACCACTCTGGTACAATTCCAGCACCCGGCAACAGAGCGCGTATGATCCCAGGACATTTGAATATTTGACAACACTCCCATAAGTTACGGCGGGGCACGGGTCTGCTTCTCAGTGATGGCTCGACATGTACCTGTCCCGAAATTCAAATATAATTTAAAAAACATCATTCGTGCAACTTTTCCAAAAGGTGACACATATAAATCCATTCACCGCATGAAAAAGAAGGGATGTGCACGTGGATATTTCGCCGCTCTCCATATGTCGCGCTCGTTCGACATCCAAGCGTGACTCGCTTGTTTACGGATTTAATGTGGATCGAAGTTCATCGCTGCAGTAAAAAGACAGCTGCAGCGACACTGCGCCCTGCAAAGTGCCATCGGTATGCACGACCACACTACTTTGGTTTTTGCGCGCGTAAGAATAATGAAAAGGATACACTTGCTCCGGGACGTAAGTAATTTCCGCAGGGCCCGTAACCGGTGAAGGCCGATCCGTCTCGAGCACTGCGTCGAAAACATGGATGAAGTGAAACACTATATTGCAACTTCAAATGTATACCGGATCTTCTTGTGAACACTTAGCGTCATTGCAAGATGTTGCAGGTGAACGCAAGAAGTTGCAGCTACATCGCTTCCACAGCATCTCCATCTAAACTATCATTGTACGATGTTGCCAGGGAGAAAAGACATAGGCAGCTCAGACAAAGGTGCCAATATCTTTTAAACTCGGGCAGCTCTAATATTATACAAAAAAACGTAAAAGCAGATAAGACCACTGAACAGACAAGTAGCGGAAATCTCACTTTTTTAGTAAACACAAGCACCTACTTTGAAGAAATTCGAAAGAGTCGCAAGAAAGCATTGCACTACATCGTCGAGAAGTTATATTAAAGAAATAGAAAGTGTGGGAGGAGTGGGGGAATATGGGATCTTTTGGGTACAGGGTGCTCTTATGAGGACGCGTAGGTGCCTCACAGTAGTCAAAAAGTGATGCAGAAGCTAGCGCTTGTACGATTGTCTCTCACCCAACCGTCCTCGTCGTTCACCACACCTTGGAAAGTTTAACTGCAGCATATAGCCGGACACAACTTAAGAAAGCAGAAGAGGCCCTGCCCAGATCACCGAAGCGCGGCAGCCGACTGCTTCCGCAACAGATAGGGGTGTGCGAATAGTGAATTTTAGAACCGAATCGAATAGCGATGACACCGAATCGAAACAAGAAACGTTACCTCTCTCTATCCCAACGTTTCGTTCCTTTGAGATTTTTCAAAAAAAAAAAAAAAACATCGATGCTTATTATTCTAAAAATATTCGGTATTTCTAACATGCACTGTTGCATTCGAGTACCGAATCGAATATAACGCTATTCGATTCGTTATTCGAATATTTCGAATATTCGCACACCCATAGCAACAAAAGAAATATAGTGCCGCTGTACTCGGCGTTGTTCTTCGACGGCGGGGTCACCGACCGTCTGGCTTACGACGTCAGTCTAGAGCGCGCGCTCATTGGTGCAGGCTTGTGTGCGTCCGCCTTTGAAGTGAAAATGCCGCTGTCTTATAAAGTCGCAGCCGACTGTGTTTTTCGGACATTAGGCGCGCAAGGCTCGTGCAGTAAAAGCGGATTCCTCGTGCATATTTTTTTTCTTGGAACATGGAAATTAAGCTCTAGCGCTTGAGCATAGACTTTATGTGGATAAGCTTAGTTATACCCAGTGCTGGGCAGTATCGAAGATACATGTATCTTAGATGCTATCTTAGATACTCTTTGGGTATCTTGTATCTGTATCGCGATACGTCTCGAAAAACAAGTATCTGTATCTGTATTTCCGATACATTCGATAATGTATCGTGTATCTTAAGATACAAGATACTGCTGTCGCAACACAGCCGTGCGAGACAATAATCGCTGGCCTAACTCCGCTCCTTAAGATGGTCCTGGCGTCACTATGCCATCTAAATAAAACTAAAGGCAGTGATGAAATTTTCTTTCCGCCAGTGCCCTCCAGTGAGGGTAGAATATGAGGTCTGCGCGTCCGTATTGGTGGAGCAGAGTCACGTGGCAGCGCTCGCGCAGTCTCGACAGTAACAAGCGCGCGGACATCTACGCCCATCCCAAGTACCTTATGTTTTCTCGATGTTTCTTTGTTTTTAGTTGCGCCCATGCCATGACACTTGCTCTTAACCACTGTCCTACGCCGCGTTCTCCAATGCGTGCGGCGTCTATCGCGCAAATTCTGACGTTGCTACAGTGTCGTTATTGAAGATTCTCTTGCGTCTTGCTTCGTAACGAAATCTGACGCCTGCAAGGATGGGTTTGCTTTGCGTCTCGTGGATTTTACATATCAACGATTTGAAGGATCTCGTGGATGTAAGTATGAATTACATGCAATGAATTAAGTTATATGCAAATAAAATTCTAACTGCTTTAGCACCACTGATACTGATGATGGATATAATAGAGCGAGCGTTATCTTGGCCTACCGTATTTTTTTCCTGCTGCCCTTATTCAAAAAATTTATAAAATCATAATTCGAATGTTAGCACAAGTGCTTTCTTAGCTGTCCTTTTGCATCCCATACATTGCCTAAGTCTCTGTGCTGTTTTTTACGGTCTGGTCACTGCAGTATATCTTTTGTAACGGACTACCAAAATAAGATATCTGCTTCATTCTTTTGAATGTCTGCAATATTTCTACTACTGTTTACACATTTACACGTTGCCAAGGCGATTTTGAAAACATATATAATTATGTGGGCGCGCCTTGAGTATACAGTACAAAACATTCTGCTTACCGCTTAGTAAAATAGCAAAATTGAGTTTGCGTTATAAAAAAAAGAAAATTATTAGGAGATATCTTAAAGGGCCCCTCACCAGGTTTGACAATATTGAGCTAACGAGCGCAATGCATACACTGGGCGTTCACGATCACGTCTACAAAATTTGGAACGCTGCGCGCCGCGGAAATGGGTCAAATTTCAAGGTGAACGCTGCTTGCCCTTCCTCTCGCGGGCGCGCGCTTTAGAGACTGAGGAGATGACGTACATGAGAAAATGGCCCTACGTAGATGGTAGTGCTGTGACGTCGCTCCTCTACGTAGACGACTGTGCTCTGACGTCGCCAACAGTAGCACGCGACACTGCGATAATTATTTGACACGACATGTGTAGTTTGTGTAATTTGTTGCTTGAATAGATTAATAAAACTTGAGAGAAATAATGAGACACACAAAGGGAATGTGTGCGTCTTTTTCATTTTTTTTTTCGTGAATTGCAGCGAGATGCGGGGCTAATGTGCCTCGCTTTCCCATGCGTTCGTGTCCCCGCGGTTAGCGCATCGAGCAGACGCCAGCCCTGGAAACGAAAGTAATGTTCTGGCGCGTTCGAGCACTCATTATGCTCATTTATTCTACCGCGTCGAAGTAAACGTTAATGCAGCACTGGCTCATGATACCGCCGCTCTCGTGCCCGTACAAATGTCTCAACTTTCATGCCCGTCCCGCCGAAACAGGCAGTACACCACAGAGAACGCCGACAAAACGCCCACGGCCGCTGCTACATAAAAAAAGGTAGCGGCCGTGCAACGCCGCTCACGTGCTCGGGCTGGCTCGGGCACGTCATACGCACGTGACGATGCATGCGCATGACGTGTTCATGCGTATGTGTCCAGTGAAGAGGGCAGGGAAGGGATTTGGCTTGCTAAGGCTACACGGGGCGAGTGGCAAGGGTTTGAAACTCGCCTCCTCGCATCACGGTTTCGCGCCGCTACAAATTATTGTTTTTCTCAGCTCGTAATGAACCGATTTGAAAAATTCTTGCGGCATACTGCTCTTCATTCGGCACACAACAACTTCTAGCGTCTAGCTAAAATTTGCTGTGTAGCCTGGTGAGGGGCCCTTTAAAGATGTTAGGAAGGGGCCTCGAGAAAGGCTGTTATACGGAACGCTCTGTTTTTCTGGTAAGCGTCCTCACGATCCGTTTCAGACAATTTTCCATAGGCACTGAATTTTCTATTGTCTCATCTTAACAGGTGAGTTTACGACATTTCATGCTTAACTGTCATAGCTATTAAGGGCACCGTCTGTATCGTCTTTCTGTACTCACTCGGTGTGAATGTTTGATACGGAACCGCCTCTCTGTTTTACCTATATTTGTTTTGCTGTTTTAGGCCTTCCTGAATTTTTTAGTACTACTAATCGCCGTGTAATGAGAACTTATAAGTGGAAGAAGCGCGAATAGTGGCGGTATCCAGTGACGCTTTGTGCAACTATACAATACGTATGAGACGTTTCTGGGTTGCACATGTTCTCTCCTTGAAGAAATATGGTTAAAAGATTGTACTTTAGTGAGTATATCAACAAAGAATCCTTTACGCCAGCAGAAAAGTACAATATGAAAATTCATTGCAGTTTATGTCCTCTACGTATACACCAGGTGTCTCAAGCTCACCGTAAAGCGAGCGGACCGCAGTCACTAAATGCAGTCCCGCAAGAGCCAGGGCAGTAAAGTGAAGGTTGAGGGGGGGGGGGGGGGGGCAGGAGTACCTTGAAGAAGATGACAGCTAACGCTGCCATTTGAAAGGAACCTTTCCCACATTTCATATATAGGTCATTTCTGATAGGAATTTGGACTCAGGGTTCGAGAAACATTGATACAGTTACAGAATGACTGAAATCTGGACGCGGATTCTGAAATATCGAGATTTTGTTAATAATAATGATAGTAATATCTGGGGTTTAAGGCCCAGAACCACTAGATGATTACGAGTGACGTGGGGGTGGTGGTGATCTTGCAGCAGGTGGGGTTAGCCTGGCCTGCATGGCCGGCAATTTGGACCATCTGGTGTGCTTTAACGTGCACTGACATCGCACACTACGCGTTCACCTTCATCGAAATGCGACCGCTGCGCCCGGGGTCGAACCGAGTTTTTGTTCCACGCTTATGTTTTAACACATGGCGACCACATGTCCTCACGAAAAGAATGCTTGAGACCGGTCATGTCATTGTAGCTCATGTACATACTTATTAAGAAAATAAAAACAAATGGGAGGAAGACGGTGCTTGAGACCCCTGGTATACACGATGCGTCAAGGAAAAAGATTCGCTACCAGCGTTGTTGCTGCTGTACACCTGTCCAGTGCTCCGGTATTGCGCCAACGCTCTTTTACGGACAAGGCAAAAGCCTACGCCGGTATTTGTGCCATCGTGCGAAGGCTTCTTATTGAAGTTCTTATGATTAGATGGCAACCCGTTAGCTGGTCGGCAAGCAGATCAGCGACTTCCATCAATTGCAAAATTTACAAGCAAGAAGCGCTGTCAGCGAAGTGTATAAACAGCTGTCCTGTTAAGAAGCTAAAACAAACTCCAATAAGTTGTTTCGGAAGGAAACTAATGTAATTTTAGCAAGAAGGGCAAAATTTTGAGATACTAACAGACATTTCACTCATTTTTTTTATTTTCTTTTTTCCCTGAACTACTGCAGCGAAGTGTATAAACAGCTGTCCTGTTAAGAAGCTAAAACAGACTCCAATAAGTTGTTTCGGAAGGAAACTAATGTAATTTGAGCAAGAAGGGCAAAATTTTGAGATACTAACAGACATTTCACTCATTTTCTTTTTAATTTTTTTTAATTTTCTTTTTCCCCCGAACTACTGAGGAATGGCACCTGATACCTTTTCATCATCCGGACTCACCTCAATAAATTCATAATTACATTCTCACTATTTCCTAAACAACATTTTCATATTAGAGCTGTTTCTTTGCTTGCCTTCCTTCGTTTGAGATTTTCAATTGTCCTTGTACGTGGGTTTCCTATGCTGTACATTGCCCCTCCTGCTTGGGCCACATGGCCAACAGTATGATGTAAGTAAATAAATGAAACGAAATGGGTCACTGTTAAGAAATTATCAAGCAGACGTTTTTGTGCATAGGCGTTTGCTGCTACATCATATGGACTTATAAAAACAAATTTGCGAATGTATCGAAGTATCTTAAGATACAATTGCCAAGTATCGTATCGGATACAATTCTTGTGGCAGTATCTTGTATCTGTATCTCAAATACTTCTTGCCTGAGTATCTTGTATCGTATCGCGATACAATTTCAAAGTATCTTTGCCCAGCCCTGGTTATACCTATGAAATAACTCTCTATAATCTGCAAGCGCACACGCACTGAAGATAAGAATGCCTCGTTTAGCTTACCCTTAATTCCTGTGAATCGTGTCTAACGATGCAGTCTGCAATAAAACTTTTGTTGGGCCTAGTTGGTACATAGCATTTAGGAACAGAACTTCAGTGCAAATGAAGGCGGACCGCGAAGACAAAAAAGACAAGGCGCCAGACAAAGCGCGCGCAGTCCTTGTCTTTCTTGTCTTCGTGGTCCGTCTTCATTTGCGCTGAAGTTCTGTTTCTAAATGCAGTCTGCAAGTTGAGCGCTTGCTGCGCGCAGCCGCTATAAGCGTGAACACTATGAGCGTTTATAAACACTATCGTGCTGACGCTACTGGCCCGTCATTTGAACGAAACTACTTTTGGTTTCGATCGAATGCCGAGTATGCCGAGCAATGACCATTGGTTTCTCTGTCGTTTCGCAGGCTGAGCAAGACCATGAAATCCGACAGAGCGCTTCTTTGTAAGGGTGAACTGTAACAACCATTAGGTGACAGGGCTTTAATGACACCCTTGGTTCGTCAATCTTTTTTGTGTGACATGCACATACGACTATTTCTCTATTAAAAAAAAAAAAAGGAAGTCTGCTCACCCACAGAGAGGAACTCATTGTCGTCAAGGACGTTCCTGATGATGTCGTCGCCGTCAATAATAGCGCCACCGCGGGTCTTTCGAACCTGGTAGACCTTTTCGGTGCGGCCGTCCAGGAATGATGACGGCTTGAGCTTCATGTAGCGACGCAGCGCCTCCTCGCCCAGCCAGCGCACAGTCTGGCGGCCGTCGCGGCATGGCACGGCGAGCCACTCGCCGCGTACCCGCACTGACACCTTCATCGAGGTCCGTGCTTGTCAGCTAGGCCGAACCAGGTCACTCAGCGCCTTTCCGATCAGCTTCCGCTGCACCTGCGTGCACGTCCGCGCTTCGTACTGAGCACTTTGCGATGGGTATCCAAACGTATACCGTTGGCGTCCGCGCATATTTTTAGAGTAAGAACGTAAATCTGCCAATTTACGGTCTAGGCAGAAAAGCACTCAAACGTTATCGTTATAGGAGTAACGACACGATTTTGAGGTGTCGCAAAAGGGACATTTTTCGTTTCCTTGGTATGCAGTGTTAACGCTCTCTCCAAACCGGAGCCGGGAAACACGTGTAGAATATTTTAGTTTGATTCGAAAGTTCTCGTCGCCCAGCATCCGCAAGCCAACCTCACCGCAATAGACATTATCATGACGAGTCACCGAAATCGCTGTCAGAGTGACTGGACAAAATTTCACTCATCGTTGTTTACGTGCACCTCATGCAACTGATAGCAGACGACAGAGCTGCTGCTAGTACGTCACGAGTTGCTGTCCCCACTTGACTCGGACGTACGCCGGACTGTGTTGACACGTCTCTGTTAAACTGCCCCGCGATATCGAAAAAGTTTTTTTTTTTTTAGGTTAGTGGCATTAAAGATATATCGAATGCGTTCCGAGGCACCGCGATACTCTTTGGGGATTCTTGACACAAGTATTTTTTATTTAGTGCAACAATACAAAAATTTCTAAAATTCGTCTTTGTGCTCCCTTAAAAAATAAAGCCATCACAGGTAGTGTACGGTTGCATGTGATAACTTAGGTCAAAATTCGACCGCGGGTTAAACAAACGCAGAGTTTAAGAAATTATTACAGAGATAAATATGAATTAAAGAGAATCAAATGTGAATTAAGGTGACTCGAACGTTAAAGTGAATTAACGCAAACGAAATGTGAATTAACAGTGAATTATATCATAAAGTGAATGAACACCTCGGGGACCAAGTCTCAGCATATAGAACCAGTGGTGTTGTGTAAGCGACCGGAAGAAAACGAGCAGTAGGAAGTAACAAAGCGCCCTACTGAGAACGTGGAAGCACTTTAATGAGTGTCTCTTGAGAGCATAGGCTTTCGGCTGTGATCTCCGTAGCGTCAGCTGAAGGGAATATAAATTTTTTTTTCTTCCCGTGTGTCGGTCAAAATAATGCAGTGATTCGAAAATTGTCTATATTGTGAAAATACTGATACAAAGTTTTAGATCGCAAGACAAATGTCACGTAACTGTTATTTCCTTTCGAACGATTTCCTAATCCTCCTCGCCTTTCCTCTAGTTATGTAACCAGTACGCAACCTTCCTCAAGACAGACTTTTTTGGTATGTGAACTACAATCAAATTGTTTGCCTCACATCATTCGAAACATGACACATTGCCGATCTATCGCTTTCGTGACCACTTTCCTTCGGGCGGCAAATCTCCTGCCTGTGAACTGCCGAAATAGACGAAGTCAAAATAAAGATGTCGGGTGATATACAATTGACATGTCCGCTCCGCGTAGACTTTGCATATACGCTCAGCATGCCGATGAAATCCGCTCACGACACAAGTGGCATTGAGTCGCTTGAATAGAAACAAGGATTTCAAGTATTTTTCGAAGTCTGCGGTATAGCAAAAACAACAAAAAAAAAGTAAGAGGCGAAAGCTTGCACTCGGCCGCGCAAGGCTTGAGACACAGCGAAGCTGGCCGAGCACGGCGCCGCTCGTACGTGGCTTTTCGGTATATGCTGGATCCTGACGTAGAGCTCGGATACGCGCAGCATTCCACTCACGGTGATCGGCAGTATCTCCTCGTCGTCTCTTGTTCTCCCTTTCCCAGGCCGCGTATTCTGGATCTGCTCGTCGCTGCCGTTGTCGTTCTCGTACAGCGACAAGCCTCGTTTCACGATGCGCTGCTTATCTTCGGGAGTACGTACTTTCATTGCGCGTCCCATGGCTGTATCTGATCGAGCGCTGTATATGGATCAGATGCAACCATGGGACGCGCTATGATCGAGGCTGTATCTGGATAGATGTCATAGTACTCCAAGTACCATTCCAGTCGTGTTAGAATCATTATTTCCATTGTTTTTCCCACACAACTGACAAGCGCGATAGGACGGTATGAGGAAATGTCCAGAGGCGATTTGCCAGCTTTGAGAAGCGGAATGAGGCGACTTGATTTCCATGCCTGGGGAACTGTACCAGTCTGCCAGGAGTCGTTGTACAGGTGCAGGAGTTCCCTCCGAGCTTCGTCTCCAAGGTTACAAAGCGCATGATATTTAATGCCGTCAGGTCCTGGCGCCGAAGAACGTCTTCACAATGCCAGTGCAGCTTCTAGCTCATCCATATAGAAAATGGGCAGTCCATGCGGAGATCACGTGAGAGCAATGGGTGGTCGAGCGTCGCCGTCCTTGTTTCCGTGAAATTTGACTCGCCGGAAGGATTCTGCGACGTCAATCTCTCTACACTGCAAGTGAAGTGACAGAGATTTAAACGGGTGTCGCTGACCAAAGGTTGTGCGAAGAACACGGACAGTTCTCCATACAAGCGATAAAGGCCTTCGACTCGCAGAAGGGTACCCATCGTCGCGAAGCCAGTTTATCCATGTGGCGCTGTATTTTCTTCTGAGTGCGTCCAGCCAGTCTCAAGTCATCATTGCACTTTGCGCGTCTATATCTTCGTTCCGCTCGACGGCGCATTGCACGAAGTTTCTCAAGTTTGATGTCAAAATCGGTGTGATAGCTCGAAGCGTGTTGCAACTGCTGGACACCATCACTCCAGTTCTCGCGGGCACGCATTTTAGAGTTACTGTATATGCCAGGGGTCTCAAACTCGCGTCAGCCAGCGGGCCGCAGTCACGAAATTTAGTCCCGCAAGGGCTGGGACAGGAAAGAAGGTAAAACCGGGAGAGGGGGTGGGGGTGTAGTTTGTAGAAATTGTCAGCAAACGTTGCCATTTGAAAGAAAACCGTTTCCATATCCCATATACGGGTCATTTCTGAAGGATATTTGGCGCCAGGATTCCAACAACATGTCGATACCGATCCCCAAGATGACTAAAATCTGGACGCCGATTCCGAAATATAGTTTTTGTTTCACGGTTATGGTTCAACACATGGTGACCACATGAGGTACCTCACGAAAACTATGGTTTAGACCAGTCATGCCTATGTAGCTCGAGAGCGTACTTATTGAGAAAATAAACTAAATGTGGGACTAAGATAGTCATGTGCGGGCCGCGTGTTTGAGACCCCTGGTATATGCAGTAACTCTACACCCATTTCAATGCCTGCGCGTGTCACCCAGATTTTACGCGCGTTCCACGTATATGCTGGGTAGGAGCGGTAACATAACTGCCCGCGAAGTCCTGGAGGCACGCTTCATAACGAAAACAAAAAGGTATACCACGCATACGTGTGTGAGTGATATATCGCTCACACGTATACGTGGTGCCTTTCTTTTTACGAAGTCTTACAGTATACGTGTGAGTGATATATAACTCACACACGTGCGTATATCTCGTGCCTGCGGTATATTTCGGACACGTTGTACGACTCTGAAATGCACTTGTTTGAAGCACAGATGCAAAGGCAGAGATAACCTTTCAATGTAACGTCGTATATCTTGGGTTTCGCATGCGTTAGAATTACGCCATGCCCCGTCTTCCACTTCAATAAATCAGTTCGTAGTTGGCGCTCCGAGTGTCTGTATTTTTCTCTTGTGTGCGCCCTAAAATAATGTTTTCCAAATCGCACCAACTTGCCCAAGAAGAAGTATTATTAAGGGAAGCGGCTGTTGGTCATCTCAACGACATTAAAACAAACGAGAAAGAAAATATGCGAAAGCGTATGACCTTCTTTTGGAAACCGAATGCTAAGTGATCGATCCTACTAGTAACTAGTGCATTTTCGGCATAGTGTCTATTAGGCTTAAATATAATAATATAATAATAACTGGGGTTTAACGTCCCAAAACCACGATATGATTATGAGAGACGCCGTAGTGGAGGCGGTGGAGGGCTCCGGAAATTTCGACTGTTAGATTAAAACGAACACGGGTTTCCCTTTGTATTTCCAATAAATGTCCATTGGAAGGTACTGAATGCCGCAGTTGACGTTTTTGATTAGGAGGCTTGCTACTTTTCAAGCCTCACAAATACTTTGGCTCATGGTAGCGCACCTGGAGTTGTTGAATATATAGTAACACTGGCTCGAGGAGAAAAATATTGGCGGAATGACTTACCTCTATACGTGTACATAAAAACGGTTTGACGATTTTGTACAAACATATTCAGCCGGTACAGCAAGCCCTAAGAATCACTTGCAGACTTATTTAAGCTCTCTGCGTCAACTGTGTAATTTATTACAAGACTTTAAACATGTGAAAAGCTACAGATCGCAGCGGCTCAGCCGAACGAGTTTTCAACTTCCCGCGTCCTTAATATACGTAGCATTGTTACATGTTACGTAGCACTGATGACCGATCTGATTGGATATGTCCAGTCTACGTCACTGAACTTCCGGTGGGCAGCGAGCGTCGTCTTCCTGTGTTACGACGGGCTCCGTGCGTGTACAGTGTACTGCGTGGCTCCGTGTTGACGTGAGCTGCGTGAGCTGCGCGACAGTGTTTATCTCGCGGTTTCTTTTGTCGGCTGCGTTGTGTCCTGCGAATCTAGCGATTGGTGACTTATAAAGCTGCGACATCCTGTAAAGCTTGTAAGGCATCCGGCGAGCGGAGTCGCTGCAGTGAGCGTCGGGCTCTCGCCATCCAACCAACGCCTGGATTCACGCGTCTGCGGTTGTAACTTCACCACTGAAGAGACAACCAGCGCGTGCCTTTGCAGATTGTCGCCGTACAGGAGAATAAAATGAGAACGGCTGGTAGTGTGGCGGCACCTGGGGGAAGAGATCTCAACCACTCCGCGCGCTTCGTCTCTGTTGCCCGACGGCGCGCGCCGAACTCGCTGCCTGGCGCACTCGACGGAGCTCAACTACAGTCTAGCTCAACTCGTCGACGTCGAGTGAGCTGCCGTCGCCTGCAACGGCTGGGTGTTCGATAAGTTTAGGGGGCAAGGCAATGATGAGAAGGAGGGTATAGACATAATTACCCATAGCTGCCTTGGTACACGGTGCGTCGCTTAAATTGTGGTGCGACTGACGATAATGCTGTAGTCTAAACGCTGACAAAGTTTCAAAAACCATTTCGGAATCCCTTTAAGGGCCCCTAAACCACCCAGAGGTCGAAATTTAGTTGTGGTGTTGCAGTTGTGGACGAGTCTACAACGAACTCGTAGCCGTGAGAATTTTTCGAAACGGTGCGGTAATATCGGAGTTACACGCGCTTTATGATCCAAAAGAGGCCCTCGCTCGTTTCGCTCTTTCCTTCGCTATGCTTCATCCATCGGCTCGTCTCTTGCCCTGGTCGAGTACTCCTTCTCGCCATGCGAGGAGGAAGAGCGGCGAGCGTGCGTACCTGCGAGCAGACAAACAGGTTATTTTTGTGGATGACATAAGCAGACGAGAATGTTGACGTCACGGTGAACGCTGAGGATTACCGAAAGGCCCGGAGAGAAGGAATTGTTTCTTGGAGTTTGGGGGCGCCCGCGGCTCGTAGCGCTGCCGCGTTTGGCATTGTTGATCGTGATGGCATTCTGAACTCGATGCGCGCGTTAACTTGAAATGTTGAAAAATTATCGGAGGTGGTTTAGCGGCCCTTTAAGACGACTCTCAACATCGTTACCTGAAAGCAGACTGACGCTTTTCATCCGTTTTTAAGGGTGAGTGTCGCGACGTTTCTCACCGTTGTTTTTGACTGGCGTTCTTTTTTCTTTGCAAATTTGTACTCTCAGATAACGCTTCAAGTGTGATATGCTAAAGTTTGGGAAAGGAAAAGAAATGCGAAATTGAATCCTAAGAACTTGTTGAGGACCTTTCGACACATTTGTGACGGCGCCTCATTTCATTCGAAGCTGAGAAACACAGTGACCATGGCGATGCGCAAAGCGCCGACGACGCCATCTGCCGCCATGGCTCGGAAGCGCTCGCGGGGCCCGGCGAGCAGTGTCCCCGCGAGCGTCTATACGCGAGTGCACGGATGGATGTGTTTTTCATCGTGGTTTAACGATTCTGGCGGGCCTCAGCGATGTCGAAAAATACCTGCTGCGTTGTCGGCTGCTCAAACACACACAAAAAATTGCCAGGAACGCACATCTACAGGTTTCCGGTGCTATTTCATGAGCGAAAGCGACGGCGGCGGTGGATTGCGGCTGTACGACGTAGAAGCTAAGCAATCGCGCTTTGTTTACGGCAGTGTTAGAACGATTACCGTGTTTTTATTTCTTCTTTTTTGTCGCTATGTTTTCAGCGAACGCTACTACGTTTACACTTGGTCGCGTCGCCTGCATTGTAGACACTACAATTCACATGAGGTTGTTATTACTGATAAGACGCGATACCTTGGCTCACTTGAAAAACGAATGGCGCGAAGCGCAATGCGAGAGAATGTAGGGCAGGTGACGGCTCCTTTAAAAAAGCGCCGTGGAATCACACGTGTGCTGTACGAAATCGGCTGCATTCTACCTATTGATGGCACTGGAATGCGATTATCGGTGCAGAATGTTCGCTGTGCGCTCCTGCGCCGATGATGACAAGCTTATCGTTTATTTTTTCACAAGGTTATCGTGCTGGTTTCAAAGTTTTACCAACGCTGACCCTTCACGTGGCCGACCCTGTGAAATCTATACGCCGGTGCGACAGCGCTCCCTCAAAATCTACTATATCAGCACATGGCACGTAAACGAAGCTACTGTGTCGAGAAAAAACATTGGTTCACGCGTCAACGCATGCAGGCGTTAGTGATCGGGACGTTATAAAGAAAGCGGTGTACTTACGATGAGCTCCACTTCGTAGGAGAAGCTTGTTGTCGATTGTCTGTGACAAAGACTTGTCGCGTATGGGGACATTGTCGTCCCACACAGCTGTGACATCGGACACATGCCCACTATTATAAAGTGCGGCTCCTTTGCGCACACTGTTGCCGCAAAAGTAATTATCTGGGACGCGCACCACCGGCGAATCGCACGCGCGCAAATGAGGCGTCTGCTACGCTACCCGCGAGCGGTTCCAACGGCCGCCGCTACGCGGCTTTCAGTGGCGCCCCTATAGGCGCTGCGCATCGCGGATACGGCACCGAAAGATAAAACTCACCCTCTTTTCGCAAGCACTTATGTCTGTGAGCACACATTGTTCGTGGCTCTTGTTAGAACCGCGTTTTCTCTTTGATCGGGCCCGGCGAGCCGCAATTGCCTGTGGGGCCCTGGACGTGGGGCTGTACCCTCGCCCAGGAATGGGAAGCCTTGTGTTTATTAACGTTGTTTCTCTCTCTCACTTTAAAGAACGAACTCACATTACAAGGCTTTCTGAAATCAGCAACCAATGCGATGACACCATATACTGCCTTTCCGCAAGCAAAGCACGCAACGGCTTTTACCTAAATGCTGCCAGTTGGGCTCCCAGGGAAATTTGTTTTGGCCAGGATAATATTGAAGATTATTTGTCCTGAATTCTTGCAGGAGCTTGCGCTTAGTTGTGCAGCCTTTATAATGTAGCCTTTAGAAATGTCTCTAAATGGCTCATCTGTTTATTTAGTGGTTTCTTGGCAATTTCACAAACGTTACAACGTTAGGCATTCTTTAGAAGTTGCAACAGATGGTACACCCAATGCAGCGTGCATTTGCACCGTTACATCCACTGACATTGCTGTGTTACCTTTAAATAGAGCCTTCGTCCTAACATGGGCAGTCCAAGGGCAGTGTTTTTTCTTTATTTTTTTAATTGCTTTCCCGTAACGACAAGCGCCGCCGACATTTGCTTGTTCGGCTCCCAAGCACTCATCATCGCGGCACTTACGAACGCCGCCTTCTTATCAGCTGTACACTTTGACAGTAACCCCGACTGCCACGTGCCTGCGTCCCTAAGTAGCATAACCTACAGCCTTTAGTCTCTTCGTAACCTTTATAAAGCAATTACTGTGTATAAGGAACATTGTGACGTCCCTATCAGACGATACAAATTTTACCGTGAAGCTGTATTTGACTCGGATCCCGGGATTTCTACGTCTCTGTCGACAGAAAACCATCCCGCACATTGAAGAGACATGTGCACATCTCTATCGGAATTACGCGTGCAAGACACACCCCAGCTTCAATAAAGAAAAGCGCTAAATAAGTGTGAAAACCACATGACCGATGATAGCATATAATAAAGGCAGCAGTCAACAGCTTTATTAGGTTGTATCTAACAAAGAAACGAGCTCTTCATCCGTTCTCCTTTGTTATTACAGATGATAAGGCGTGTTCGAACAATGCGAAACAGGTAGCGCCCGCCGCTCCTGTTTCTGTAGCTGAAATCGGCTTCTGTAGCTGCATACGTCGTGGGATATGGAGCAAGCTTACAGCGTCACGTACCGTGTATACACGTCGGAATAGAGCAGCATAGGTACCCGCCACGGTGGTCTAGTGGTTATGGTGCTCGACTGCTGACCCGAAGGTCGCGCGCGGTAGAATCCCGGCCTCGGCGGCCTCATTTGCGATGACGGCGAAAACGTTTGAGGCCCGTGTACTTATATTTAGGTGCACGTTAAAAAACCCTAGGTAGTTGAAATTTCCGGAGCCCTCCACTACGGCGTCTCTCGTAATCATATCGTGATTTTGGGACGTTAAACCCCAACAATAATAAAAAGAAGAGTCGAATAGGCACTGTGCGTGAGCTTTAGTACGCGGTTCGAGATAACGGAAGCCTCGGAATGGGAATCCTATCCTTTTGACGTCACTGCACAGTTCCCTGCGAGGCACCTTTCCGGTGTTCTGCACAGAATCCTGAGAAACAACTGTATCGAAGACAAAACGCAGAAGTGCTTTGCAGCAGCTATGAGTGTCACAGTGCATTTGTGTGTGTTTCTATACGGTTGTTTCTCAAGATTCTGCGCTAAAAAGAGAAAGAAATATTATCGAAACAAGGTTGAAACTCAGATCTTGCCGTGTAAGGCTGTTCCGTGAAGCTGCAATTTGAAGCACTGCCGTTACCAGCTGCTCTATTATGCCTCCTTTTTTAACGTCTTCAGGGATGTATTGCCATACCTTGCCCTTGCGCACTACACATAATCATTTTCCATCGCTTCAATGCTATACCTATTAGGCAGGGTGGGCATCTGGCAAACTAAATAACGCAGTCGCCAGCATACTGCTAAGGTGTCGCCAGGGCGCTTCGCCAGGGCAATGTGAAGACATTCGTACAGAAATACGCGTTGAAGAAACGTATTCACACTATATAGCCGCAATTCATTTTCTAAACACATTTTTCATGACAAACACCGGTCCAGAGCACGTTCTGGTCAGATGAGAAAACCTCAATATTTAGCAACCGTGACCATGGCAAGATCGTTGGCAAACTATAGCATTCGTAAAAAATTGTCATTCCGCTGTAACCAGGCCTTGCTGTGAAGATACATAACGTGCTGCGCCGTGGCTACGTGCTCCAAAGGTGTGGAGAGCGAGCATGTGACAGAGTCCTCGCCCTCCATAACTTTGGCTCAAACACTGGATATATACAGCGTGAACTCGAGTGCACTGGCTGCAGTCGGATGCCGTCTGCATTCAGTGGCTACTATTCACAAAATTGATACTTCCACAAAGCATTGCTTGTTTTTGCTGAGTTGCACATATATACATATACAGTATACGTATAGCATAATTTATGTGTGCCGATAAGCTGTCAAATGGCTATAGGTGCAATGCGTGAGTTGCGCGGACAATCCACAAAGAGCACAAAAAGTCAGTAAACTCATGTTGCATATAAGTCTACCATGATTCAATATCTTTGAGTGAGTACAGGCTACGTTTCATTGCACGTAATTGTTTCGATCATCGATGAGTGTTCGCGCGCAAGAAGAAATGTTTGGCTCTAGCTATTTTCATATGCTAGTTCGCTTGCGGCGGCAACGCATTGCGTAAACATATGGCACGTGGCTCAAGCTGTTGCATATCAAGCTGCTCCAAGGGCCCCGTGACTTTGCGCTGCATTACCATTTTTTATCGCTCAGCTTTCTTTTTCGCGGTGCGGGAAGCTCGATATGTACTACATGTATGACTATTTTTGTCTCCGAAATTGTCGTAACGCCATGGGTTTGTTACTGCAATAAGAAGGCATGATATAAGAAGTTCAGCAACTCCTTTAGATCTGGTATAGCAAGTGTTTTTGCCTTTAACGTATTTTTAACGCGAGAGTGTTTCTTGGCTAGGTTGGCGAAAGCGCGCACCCAGCTGGTGTCGCCGCAGCGACACTCGGCGTGTGCTCCACGATGTCGCGGCGTAGGAAAGGGGAATCCTCGCAGTAGCAGGGGAAGTCCCGAACCGAAGGGGAGAAAGAAAGCGCACAGGAACTGTCGACGCAACTTCGTAGGAAACGCTTTCGTGTTCTCATCTCATAAAAATATGCTTAGGGATCCTCTTCAACCTTTTATTATTTTTTGGACTGCCTCAGGCGTGTAAATGTAATTATTGAGCTGGAATACTCGAGCCGGTGGACATAGCTTCAGGAGTAATAAGGCACTGGTTAACGAAATTTCACTAATAACCGTTCTATATAATTAAATTAGGGCACATATAGCTAACAAACGCCTGTTTCTGCATTCAAGCTTAAAGGTACCTGGACGCCAACGAATTTTATCGTACATTTTTCGAGCTCATATCCTTAAACTGGTGTCATACTCAGAACTCGTTTTCAGTGGATACGCCTTGCGAACGTACCGGCTAGAATTCGTGCGTTGCAATATGTGCTCTAAAGTAGTTGTCTAAAAGGTCAATCTGTACGTGACATTATGGTAATTTTGATTCCATTTCGATTTCCCGTGTAAATAATGCCAGCTCTTTAGGGTAAACCAACTTGCGGTGCAGAGTGTTGCTTGGTACAAGAAGCAATTTTCAAGACTTCTGGTAACTCTTAAAAAAAAAAAACAAAAAAAAAACGCCGAATACAGAGCGGATGACGTATATAGAGTACGCGGGAGAAAAATGTCGTCGTGCGTGCGCTTTGTTGTACGTACTGTGCTGAACGTATATACGTGCAGCAAGGGTAATGTTCATTATAGTGTTATCTGCCTGCGCACTACAGGAGCCGCTTACACGAATATTTTCACTCGTTGATAAATTTATCTATGTGCAGGAAACGTCACGTAAACGACTGTAAGTTGCCGCACACTAAGTTGTCGTAAATAGGAAAAAACACTTTTCCTAAATTTGTTGTTTTGTTTCGACACCTTAATGTGCTGCGACTTACTGCACCCTCGGGTGAAATGCGACCTCTCCAATGTCTGTAGCGCGCGTTCGTAAGCAGCCAAGATGAGTTCCAGTTGGTCTACTTACCTTGGCCGGAGCAACAATTGTCAAGCGCGCGCGCAGCAGAGCACACTCCGTCGGCTTGGAGCAGCCCTGTGACGGAAGGCAGCGCGGCACAGCGAGACAACCGAACCGCGCGGACCGAGATTGGGCCAATGAGAGTTCCGGCCATGGTCAAGGTGCCGCCCATTCGTCCGATAAAGCGACGAAGGCACGACTCCGCACGCGCCTGCACAGCGGGTCACGCGGGTTATTTGCCAGTAAAGGTGTTTCGCTGTCGCGAGGACGTCACTGCTGCCGTAGCGGGTAGCCCCCCCACGCGAGGCCCTAGCGTGGTCGCCTATGCTTATCTCTTGAGGATTCTCGAGCGGCACATTTAATAACCTAACATCTACCCGTTATCATTTCTGTCTGTCTGCCCCTCGCGCTTTTTATTCTCTCCTCACATGGGATATGAGCTCGTAAAGAATGGATTTAAAAGGGAATTACGATGAAGACTATGTAGGCACGCTTCTAGACCCCGCTTAATTTCGGTGTATCAAATGCTTAACATCCGTATCAATTATACTTTGGAACTTTTCTCTTGTTCGTTTTTAGTGCATCATGAGACCTGGTATAATTGCGACCACTCAAACGCCAGAGGAGGAAACAGTATACAGGGAGGCAAGTTCATTTCATTCGTGATTCTTTGTTAGGTATACGCTTGCAGTGTTCAGCATAGAATCTTAAGAATATGAACTACGCATTCGTTGCAGAAGCAGTAACACAGCTACGACAATGCAGTCGTGTCAGCGCGAGCTTCAAGCTTCCTGAATAAATAGTTCGACCTGTTCATGCCGCCGGTCCATCTGCATAGACTCACGTTGACACTTTATGCAGGCCGTGCAAACATTGTAGGGCCCGTACCGACGCTGTATGCGGCTCGCGCTGACACACTAACCGCCGTTTATAGATAACATTTAATGGAACTGTCCAATTTATTAACACAGCATCAGTGGAGTCGCGTAATGGACGTTCGGCGTAGGACCACTGGTTAACCTCGTTCGAGCCGCCGCTGCATACTGTCACGTTGCGACGGCGGTGAAGAATAAGGCAGCCAAAGCGTTAGTTTAAAAATAAGTATAACACTCAAAGTATAACGACAGCGGCGAAACGCACGTCGCCCTAAAGGGAATAATAAAAACATTGCATAACTGATCTTAGTTAATTAACTAATTAAGCCCAATATAAAAAAACCCTAACGAGCGTCACATGACTGCAAACCATATGTCGTTGGTCTCATTCAGTTGCGGTTAACCACTTATTTTTAAATATTTAGTTCAAGTTACTTTGACAGCGAGCTATACCTTAGCAAACAAGGCCTCAAGATATCCCCGGAAAAAAGTGCATTAGTGGCGCTCACGCACAAACCAATGACACCCTAAGCCATTTCTATTGACGGGCACACAATTTCTTATGCCAGAACCTACAAATTACTGGGAATAATCATTAATATAAACCTCAGTTGGAGCCCGCACGTGACCTACTTGAAACAGCACCTGACGGCAATTGCCCAGCTGTTCAAGTTCCTGGGTTGAGAAACCTGGGGTACGTCGGTAGATGCAATGTTAAAATTGTACAGAGCACTCTTTCTTGAGTTTATAGTCTGCCTGTACTAACCAACACTTGCAAGACAAATCTTCGCGCTCAGTGGGCTGCACAAACTCATACACTCAGAGTTTGCCTTGGTCTGCCAAAATGTGCGTCAACAGAGGCGACTATTGCCATCGCCAGGGCCCAACCGATACAAACGCACATTGCGGTGGAAGCCTTCAGAGCCCATATCAGACATTTTGCTTGAGCTCATGGCCACCACTTGCAATACTGCCTTCAGAAAGACCTTAACCATCATACTGCGTAACTATCTCGAGCTATTCCGCCAACTTCTCGTCAGGCTTCAGCCCCGCATCCAAACCATCGATTCCACTTTGGTGTTTGATTCGTCCTGCAGTGCACCTCAGTACCAGGAATCAGGAAAAAATCTGAGTTGTCATCGCCAGTCCTGGAACAGCTATCTCTGTTTCTACTGCACGAGAAGTACGCCGGCCACGCACATATTTACACCGACGGCTTAACGACTATCCGGTGTTCGTCCGCAGCAGTGGTTATCCCAGCGAGAGGTGTAACTGCTAGCTTTAAGACAGGTGACCAACAACATCGACGGCTACGGAACTTGCTGCTCTTCGCGCTGCACTTTGTGTTGTCAATGGCGAACAACCGCAGCGATGGTCGACTTTCAGTGACTCCAAGGCAGCCCTACAATCTCTGTTATCAGCCCTGCTGCATGGACCATACGAACAACTGGTATTTGAGATCAGACGCCTCATTCATACGTCATATGAGAAAGGACACCAAGTGACATTTCAGTGGTTGCCAAGTCACTGCGGCGTAATAGGCAACGAGCATGCCGGTAATGCTGCTCGGTCAGCTTTGCAAGGTGACAAGGAAGAGGCTATACTCCTTTCAAGGTCTGATGCTGCTGCCATGCTCCGAATGATCGCAAAGGATATTACGCACTCCACACTAAATGCAACACGTCGCCAAAACTATCAGCTACACGGCCTGAACGCTTTGCTACGGTTTCAAATACACTGCGCCGAAGAGTGGCCACTCTGCTATGCCGGTTATGGCTAAGAGCGGCTTTCACAAAGTAATTTTCGTTTCGTATAGGGATGGCCTACAACGCTCATTGCGACGCCTGCGGTATCGAGGAGACTTTGCAGCATATCTTCCGCGACTGTCCTCGTTACGCTGTGCAGAGACGATCGTTCGCAACCGCTCTTGCTCGCCTTGACAACAGACCGATGTCGCTAGCAACTATTCACCAATGTCATCCCGAAAAGTCATCGAGAATAAAAGCAACCAAGGCAGTGTTAAAATTTTAAGGAAAACAAACTTGCACAAACGGCTGTAGACTCAGAATGATGCTGTATACCGCACAAGACTGCCTCTCTGCTCTGTGGCGTTGTGTGTGTGTGTGTGTGTGTGTGTGTGTGCGTGTGTGTGTGTGTGTGTGTGTGTGTGTGTGTGTGTGTGTGTGTGTGTGTGTGTGTGTGTGTGTGTGTGTGTGTGTGTGTGTGTGTGTGTGTGTGTGTGTGTGTGTGTGTGCGTGTGTGTGTGTGCGTGTGTGTGTGTGTGTGTTTACTCCTCTCTCTTTCTCCCTTTCTTTGCTCTTCTTTCAATCTCCCCCATCCCTGTCCCCTGTGCAGGGTAGCATACCGGTTAACATCCCTGCCTTTCCTATCTCTCATGTTTGCGTTCATTAATATTATATTAGGAACGTATATAATATTATATATATATATATATATATATATATATATATATATATATATATATATATATATATATATATATATATATATATATATATATATATATATATATATATATATATATATATATATATATATATATTCGTATCTGTTGTGTGTGGCAGAATAGCAACGGTTTTTTCTTGTCCTGCTGAAGTTTTTTCTGCGTTCCTTTCATTTCTTTCACTAAGCTCAGAAAATTTCCTTAGTAACAACTCGCCCAACTTTACTAACAACCGCTGGTTTGTTCACAACTTTATAACCTTATTGGACATTAATTGATTATATGTTACGAAGTTCCCGCAAATTTATGGCAGGACAAGAAAAAACCGTTGCTCTTCTGCCACACACAACAGATACGAACATATATATATATATATATATATTCTAGAGCAGCCTATGGCGCCGTTGGTACAATGGGCTAGAGGGCCGTCTGCACAATTAGCATGCGCATACTGAATGAAATAATTCACATTGTATACACTTGTTTGTCTTGGTATACGTGCTGTGCAGACGGCCCTCTAGCACATTGTGGAAACGGCGCCGTAGGCTGCTCTCGGGCGTCCATGCTTACCATTGGGCCCGCCAAGCAAGCTCCCAATGTAACGCGAATTCATTACTCGTCGCCCTGACATCAACGCCAGAAGACTTTCGACCACTCAAGAGTCACTGACATACATCTCGCATCTTCCCTCTGCCTGCGACGAGTGTCAGCTGCAAGGGAGACCACGTGCTTTGCGGCGAAGCACCAACAAAAAGAAATGCAGGACGCGTTCGGAGGGCCAAATTCAAAAATTATTTTCTTCCTTAAAACAAAAAATGATTTGATTAGACTTTGTTCATTACTTAACGATGTAGTCTACTATCAAACGCCGCATGACGAGAATTTTTACTTGGACCGCATCAGTATGAAAAATACGGTCAAACATGCGACAAATCGCATATTTTCTCTAATTTCACAATTTTTTTTCGGGAAGATTTGTAATATATTTTACCCCTAAACATTTTTGTACTAAAATACACTTTTCTGAAAATCATACTATTATTTATATTGGTTAGGGAGAGTTCCAGATAGCTCAAGAAAAAATCACAAACTTTGAAGATTTTCGTAGTTTTTGAAGATACGTAGCTGATAGTGAAACACGAAATTTTCAGAATTAAAGAATAGGAGAACTAAACAGAACCTCTGCGATGGCGCAAGCGTGGTTTCGAAGCTCAACACAAAAAAATGGATTTTATACACATTTTTCTATAAGGCACGGTTTAACAAATACAAGCGAAATTCGAGGGGGCGCCATGATCGTCAAAATATTTTTCGAGCAAAAATGTTTTGCCACAATACTCTATGTGGCACGGGAAAAAGGCGCAAACTTTATCAGCAATATCTGCGATGTGCGAGCGCCACGTCTGGGACACTTGGCATGGAATGACCCATATATATATATATATATATATATATATATATATATATATTATATATATATAATATATATATATATATATATATATATATTATATATATATATATATATATATATATACAGGAGTGTATTGGTTACAGATTAAAAAATGGCACATAAAATCGCTGAAGTATTAAAAGAAAAGCAGCCATGGTTTTGGAGTACGCGCATCAAAAAAAGAAAAAAAGGGGGCAGCTACGCACTAGTGGTGCAAAGCTGGTGGCGTACCTCTCACCCTTTCCCTCCTTCTCAACCTCACTTCCCTTTCCCACCCCTTCCTATACTATACTATATATGGCATATCGATCGGTATAGTTTCGCATATCGATCGGTATAGGCGCGATAAGTCCAAATTGGCCAAGTAATGCTCGTCTGGTTTCGTCGAGGTTCTAATCGGCATCGGTTAGTTATCGATCAGCAGTGATTGGTTATCGATTGGCTGTCGATCGGTAATACACCTGTATCTAAGCTGAAACGAGCATAGCCATGCGTATCGCGGCATTTTCCATGAATTATTGAGTATTTATTTATTACCCCGGCCTCCTTCTCTCCCTTGTCAGCGGGAAAGACTCAGAGTATTTAGATACGTTGACGATATATATATATATATATATATATATATATATATATATATATATATATATATATTCCGTATATATATATATATATATATATATATATATATATATATATATATATATATATATATATATATATATATATATACTTTTTTTTTGTTTACCCACACCCTTCCTTCACGCACATTGATGCTGTGGGAGCAACTTTAGCAGTGCGTTCTTGCTTCATATGATCTTTTTTTGCTTTTTTACATTTCTTTGTTACTGGATTTACTTAGATAGCCGGTCTTTTGGTTCGCATTTTCTCACAATTTCATCATTTAAGAAACAACATAAGATGCGTAACTTTCGTCCATAAGCTTCGTAATAATAACGTGTCAGGTCTTCGATATTAAGGTGGCGTTTCTATAAGAGAGAAGAAATAATAGAGAAGGAAAGGCAGGGAGGTTATAGGACAACCGGTTTGCCTTACACATGGGGACAGGGTGGGGGAGATTAAAGATGGAGAGGAAAGAGAGAGAGAAAGATAGAAAGATAGCACATGACACTGCACACACAGAATCAGTCGGTCACTCTTGCGTGGTACGCGACATTTCTGTCACAGCCGCTTGTCCAAGTTTGTATTTCTTAAAAACCTCAGCAGTGCCTTCGTCGCCTTCAGCTGTAATGTCTTCTGTTGACGGCGTGCAAGAACTGTTTCAACAGACATTTGTCTACTAGGTTAGGAGTGTGCTGAATGTACCGGCCCTCAGGCGAGGAAAGGATCCTTCCTTTTGACTCAGCATATTCAAACTCAACAATGCAGTCTCTTCCATGTGCGTATAGAGAACGACATGGGAGCAATTAAACGAGGCTTCGTGGTCACTTTGCGTTCCCAAGGTCAACACTGCGTGATGCCTCGCTGGAAATTTTGCTCGGATAGAGCCCCACTGCTGAGCTGTAGGGAAAAGAAGTTCGCTTTCGCCGTGCCTGTGGCCGTGACCGCGAAAAGCTCGTATCTGTCAGCAGAAAAGATTCTCCCTGCGGCTGCTAACCATAGGGAAGGGTAAAGGTATGTTTGGAATGCTCACGTCTGTGCAGAAGCAGCATGCCTCAGCAAAGAGGGCTCCAAGTTTTCTCTTCTAAAACAATCGTCTAGATGACAAAAAGCTTCGGCTGCTCTTGGAGCCGCTGACCTAGCACCTTGAGTAAGGAACGATACTAGGGTCATGAATGTTACACTTTCCATTACGGCCAAGCATGCCTGACTTCATTTCTGAGTGCAGGTTCTTCGGCTATCTGATAGACCTAATGAGAAATTCCGCATACGGTCATCCACACACATACAGGCTGTCACATCCAAGGGGGCCATCTCCGACCTTTAGGCTGGTCACAAAAGACGTGCGAGCTCACTGCATTTAGCGAAGTGACCGTTCTCGGTTTTTTATATGAGACCCTAAACATCCACAGGTCTTCGCGCTTAGATCCACTGGGGCGCGCGCAAAAGGTAAATGGAACGAAATGAGCAGAAAGAAACGCTTTTTTAATGCGTGCCGTTGTGGATGTAGGAGGGATGTATATTTGCATGATTTTATTATATCAGTCAGTCGGGACTGATTTCATCAAAGACGGCGCAGTTTTTTCACGCCATGTCCGAGACAGCTGCCCTAGACATCTTCTATTGTGCACGTACCGTAGATCCTGTGCGCGTGCAGGCGTCCTGCTCAGTATTTGCCACAAAAGGACCATTAGTGGCCAGTGGAAAATTACTATTTCGGCATGAAGTGCGCTCATGCGATAGTTTATTGCCTAAAAATTCTAAGAACCTTAAAATTCAGACTCTACATATTACCTGGAAGATTCAATGCGATAGAATTAGGGGGATCTGCATACCAGAGAGACATACAAATGAGAAAAAGGCAGCGAGGTTAACCGGCAATGAAGCATCTGGTTTGCTATTCTACGCTAGAAGCAAGAGGAAAGAACAGGGCAAAAAGAGCGGAGAGAGGCGCTCAAAATAAATAAATAAGAAAAGGTGAGGACGTTCGAATTGAATGAACGTCTTGATGCCCCGTGGAGTCTGCCGCTGCACCGCTCCCTACCAGCCCCTGTCTTTGCACAGCTATTTTATTTATTACATTGCACTATAGTGCATTAACCTTAACTATAATGCCTATAACACGACGAAGAGTCCGTTTCCAAACGAGGAAAGAAAAGACGCTTATCCGCTTATTCTCTCCCTGTTAGAAAGCGAGAGCACATTGTATAAAGTCCACTAAGGTTTTCATTCATTCATTCATTCTCCCCGTTAGAAAAATCGGTGGGCGCCTGGCGGCACTGGGAATCTAACCGAGTGCCTCCCGCATTAGAGGCACGTTTCAAAAGAGGGACGTTTCCTTGCACGGCGGTCTCCGCCGCAGTGGCGACCTCCCTCTTTGGAGAATAACTCTGGAGTTACATGGAGTTACAAGATGGGATTTTGCGTGCGATTCGTCGCACGAAGCGTTGGAGTACGACTCACTGTCACGGCCGGTCTACAGACAGGCCATGTCACTGGCGTCAATGGTGTTAGGCCCCGCCCATGAAGGGTGACGTAGGCGCAGACTACAGAAAAGCGCGAGGGCCCAAGCACACCTCCTCATTCGGAACGTTCCCAGATAAGGTTGGGGGATTTGTACTTTCCGAGCTTCTGCCTTCTAAAGTCAACATTTCTTCAAAAGCTTTCTCTTTACGTTATATTATGGGAAACGCGGGCGGGCTCAGCTTCTTGTTAGAGCATATTTTTCCTTTATCTTATTGCGATGGCAATTATGGGGACACTCCGCTTGAAAACTTACAAGAACCGCCGCCATCGCCGTGAGGTTCCGCATAAAGCATTTCGCCCTACGCTGTGGGATCAAACGAAAGCTTTCGAGAAAGCGCGCCGTTTTCGCAAGCTGTGTAAATATGGGGCATGCGATTGAGACGAGCGCGCCGTAATGCTGGAGGCAGAAGACGAGCGAGCGCGGGCAATAAAGGGGTGGGCGAAAGATAGTGTTAGTCAGCGCTATTTCTAGGTAGCATGGACAGTAACTGTAGTCAGCGCGGTAGGAGCGGTGAGACCGCTGCTTGGCACAGCTAAGGTAGTAAAAAAGTCTTAGAAGGTGTGTGCATAGGCTGAGCGAGCCGAGGTGGCAGGCCTCTTCGTCTGCCTAACGTTGGAGGTCCCGTTATCTCAGAGAAACAGGAGGCAACGCGATCATCATCATCAGCCTGTCTACGCCCACTGCAGGGCAAAGGCCCCTCCCATGTTCCGCCAATCAACCCGGTCCTGTGCTTTCTGCTGCCACGTAATACCTGCAAACTTCTTAATCTCATCTACCCACCTAATTTTCTGTCTCCCCCTCACGCGTTTGCCATCTCTTGAAATCCAGTCAGTTACCCTTAATGACCACCGGTTATCCTGCCGACGTGCTACGTGCCCGGCCCATATCCATTTCTTCTTCTTGATTTCAACTATGATGTCCTTAACCCCCGTTTGTTCCCTGACCCACTCTGCTCTCTTCCTGTCTCTTAAGGTTACACCTATCATTTTCCTTTCCATCGCTCGCTGCGTCGTCCTCAATTTTAGTTGAACCCTCTTTGTAAGTCTCCAGGTTTCTGCTCCGTAGGTAAGTACCGGTAAGATGCAGCTGTTATATACCTTCCTCTTGAGGGATAGTGGTAGATTACCATTCATGATTTGATAATGCTTGCCGAATGAGCCCCAACCCATCCTTATTCTTCTAGTTATTTCACTCTCATGGTTCGGCTCCGCGGTTACTACCTGTCCTAAGTAGACGTACTCCTTTACAACTTCCAGTGTCTCGCCACCTATCGCAAAGCGCTGTTCTCTGCCAAGATTGTTCCACATTACTTTAGTTTTATACATATTAATTTTCAGACCTACTCTTCTACTTTCCGTATCCAGTTCAGTAATCATGAGCTGCAATTCGTCTCCCGCGTTACTCATCAACGCAATGTCATCAGCGAATCGTAGGTTACTGAGATACTCTCCATTAACTCTTATCCCTAACTCTTCCCAATCTAGGGCCCTGAAAACCTCCTGTAAACACGCGGTGAATAGCATTGGAGAGATCGTGTCTCCCTGCCGTACGCCCTTCTTTATTGGGATTCTGTCGCATTCTTTATGGAGGACTATAGTGGCTGTGGATCCGCTGTAGATTTCTTCCATTATGTTTATATCTGGTTGTTTCATCTGGCAACGCGATGCATTCACTCAATTCTGTTTGTGCTGTTCACCACGCCTGCGTTGTGACATCCAATGTTAGCGGTCAAATGTCACGACCACCAAGACCTCAAGGTATGTCAAAATAAATGCAGAGTCCTCCACCATTGCGCATTCATAGGTTGTGCTTTCTGCACGTAAAGCACCAGAAATTTAGTTTCATCTGGTTGTACTTCATCGGACTCACAATAACCATCATCAAACTAAACTGGGCTCACTCGAACTCGCAGATTCACGGATTAGACTCATTTAGAGTCAGAAAATCGCACTAACTTGAGAGTGGGGGTGACGTACGCAGTGTGCGCTTTGTTTTAGTTTCATTTTTTCTGACTTCTTGACTTTCTTGAAGGAACGAAAGGTGCATGGTGAGGCCATTCATAACCATATCGAAAGATAAAAATAAGGACTTTCGATGAACATTGAGCGGCCGTGGCGTGGTGGCCTATGGCTGAATGCTTTGCTTGCGAATGCTCGTACGAATATCCAGGTCAACTGCTAACAGGAAAGCATGTACTCATGCAAAGGAAGATAATAAGCATGGGCTGGAGCGCGTACACGGCACGCACTCCCAAATAATGACTTGCAATCTGCCGCTGTCTCTAGAGCGAAAGAGTCTTCAATCACTAACACATGGGGCAGAAACTTCGAAACATTTAGAAATTAAAAATAAATTGCACGTAACTTAAAATATTCATAATCGAATTTCAATGGCAATAATAAAAACGAGCGCGCACAAAAAATCACAGCATATCCACGGAGTGAATGATGATTAGTGGGCGAAGCTGCGGAGGTTCATCGGTAAACCGTGAATCTTCCGTGAATTCTGCTCAGTACATCATCACCGACGTGAGATCGGGCGCGTTTATAATAAAGGTTCGATGAGTTATGACGACTTGCAGCTCACTTTAATTTTACATGTACGCTGTGAATTTTCATTGTTTAGAAAACCATTGCTTTAGAAAACATCTGGCGTCTTTCGTTAAGCAGCTGGCGTCTTTTCGTTTTGCTTTAGAAACATCTGGCGTTCTTTCGTTTTGCTTTTAGAAAACATCTGGCGTCTTTCGTTGGTTTATTTCATCAATCAACAGCGTTTTGAACAAAATTTTTATTGTTTAATCACGCACAGGAGAAATCTCACCAGGCACTACCTTGGAGGTAAACAATGGCTGCTAATGGGAATGAGAGACAGAAGAAGTCGGCTTTAGCTAACACTTACACTTCTACTAACGTTTCCTACTGGAACATGCCAATGGCTGCTAATGGGGAATGAGAGACAGAAGAATTCGGCTTTTAGTTAACGCGCACGCTGCGAATTTTTTATTGTTCAACAACGCACAGGAAAAATCTCCCACCGGCACCACCTTGGAAGTCAAAGCGTAAGACTGGTTACGCACTACGACTACTACGACTACGACTACGAGGGACGAACGGGTGCCGCCTTAAGGAGCTTCGCCCCTTAAAGGGACACTAAAGAGCAACACGAAGTTGATACGGGACGAAAGATGGGCATTCGAGAATGCGTGTAGGTTTTTGTTCGGTGCAAAAAGATGACTTATTAGTGGAGAAATTCGTAATCAAAGACCAAATATCTCTTCCTCAATTTCACTCGCCTGAAATTTGGCGCTGGAGCTGTGTCGTCACTGTCCGCATTGCTCTCAGCGAATCAGAGGGCGCCATGAAACGTCACCGCATGCGTAGGCGGCCGCTTCCGCTGCTTCATGACCGCTTCCGTGTTTTCCGTGATCATGGCTGCGATGGATGTCGGCGCAGACGTTGAAACCCGCTGAACCTTGCAATGAAGACCTCGCAAGGGAAGCGGGTTTACATTTCAGCGACCTAAGCCAAGTGGAGCGCGATATGCTCCTTCGAGCTCGCGCGGCAGGCGTTCCTGCGTACGACAGCGGGCCGCTGGCCGCACCGTCGGAGAGCGAAGCCTCGTTGTCGACGGAAGGCGAGGCGGCCAGTCAGCCAAGCGAAGACGTTTAGGGTAGCAATCATAACTAGGATTCTACACTTACCGAGACGCTGGTTTGCTCCTGCGAGGGCACCTGTGGCGGGAATGAAGGAGCCAATAGGGACGGCACAGCTGATCGCGTGAGGAATCCCTTTTGGGGCACGCCGAGAGCCTTCCCGAGCACAGGATTGTAAACAGAATCTGATGGCGAGAAGTGCAGTGAACACACCACCGGTTTCTTTAGCTCCTTCTGTCGTCGAATCATGGGCACAGCGTTGAGCCATCGCGAACGACGGGGCTCATCGCGTGGCACCGCATGGAAAGACACAGACGGGTCGACACTGCCGCTGCCCTTGATCAGACGCCGTGGACCGTTATACAGCCCCTCAACACTACACACATTACGCATTTTGCGGTTTGCTGCAAGTTCTCCGGTCTCAGAGCCTGTAAGGTGTGGTGTCCGGCGGGTATCGTAGCAGGTAGCTGGCTCGCGCCGTCGTCCACAACGGTTGTGCTCAAGTCGATATCTCCAGAGAGAATAACACGTATCCGATGGGAAGCACGGACGGGGTGCCCAATTGGTTCCACAAATGCACCGCACAATGACGACGTACAAGTCCCACACCTTGACGAATTGATTCCGAGGACACCCGGCGACATGGTACGCGTCGAGTCCGGAGGGTCGTTCACTTCGGAGATCTTCCATGACGGCCACTGTCTCGAGCATCTGAAAACGCTTGTTTTGTTCGTGTGAAGACAGGTCCTGGCGCGGTGAGAACCTTTCCAGTGGCTCTGTCTCACGCTCACGACGCCGCGCAGAAGGGGTGTCCGCGACTGCCCCGTCAGGCTTCCGCGAAACGCCACGACGACAGGCCGCACTCGACCAGGTGTACCAAGCACATTCCGGGTAAATTCCGGGGTCGATGCCTCCGTCCAGTGCGGTGGGAAAGGTTTCCGGCCGACAGGTCAGCGCTCACCGGCGTCTGTTATTTCGGGATTTTAAACGAAACCAATGCGGGAGAGTAGCTGGAGCGCGAGGCACGCACGCTCACGCGCGGAGCAAAACCGAAACCATCACGGCCATACGCAGCGCGGCAGCGCCATGCCGTTTTTTTTTCTTCTTTCTTTATTTTGTTTTGCGTTAAATTTGTACTTCCTTGAGTGGCACGGCTTAAATAGGGGCGAAGTACTGTTTACGGACGTTTAAGAGAAATTTAATCGGGCGTTTCTATTAGCAGCATTAAATCACTGTCGACCAATCGCAGCCCGTCTGCATTCGCGGGTTTCTACGTCACGAGCGCCTAGTGCGGGAAAGCCGCAGGGGCGTCAGCACCCGTCCTTCGGTTTTTCGCTATTTTCTCGCTTACGAAAGCTCTGCTCGCCGTAACAATGGTACCGTTGTAATCATAATAAGATAATCTACCATCGAAGCTCAACTTCCGGTTTCTCTTTAGTGTCCCTTTAAAAAATTAAGGCAGCTTAGCTGCGACGCCTGCCGACAGTCCCGATGTCTCGCACACTTCGACAGCGATGTGGGAATGGACGTGGGGGGATCGCATGACCACTTTCAGAGACATCACGCAACACTGCAGACTGAACAGATGCAAATATCCACCACCCCACGCCAAACCTGGAGACAACTACAGACACACACGTACCCGAATCCGGCGATCCTTCGCCTCTGCTACCCAGACATTTATACGTCCGACGCTTGTAAAGCGTGCGGAGCCAGAGCGACGCTGCAGCACACGCTGTGGAAGTGTACCGGTAGCGAGCAGCAGTCCCCTACGAACCCGGTAGACATGGCAGTCTCGAACCGCGAGGCGCGATTGGAGGCGGCTCTGCTCAGCCACGACCTTGCCGATCGACTGTGGGCCGTCCGGCACGCCCAGGATGCCGCCCGGGTCCAAGGACTCGAGGCCGTCACCTAGGCCGGGGTGCTTGTAGCCCCACCCCGCTCAATGACGCCGGACATGTTCAATAAAGTTTTTACTCACTCACTTCTTATACCCTTTGGCTTAACAACGCCTCCCCCATTAGCAGCCATTGGCATGTTCCAGTAGGAAACGTTAGTAGAAGTAGAAGTGTAAGTGTTAGCTAAAAGCCGACTTCTTCTGTCTCTCATTCCCATTAGCAGCCATTGTTTACCTCCAAGGTAGTGCCTGGTGAGATTTCTCCTGTGCGTGATTAAACAATAAAAATTTTGTTCAAACGCTGTTGATTGATGAAATAAACCAACGAAAGACGCCAGATGTTTTCTAAAAGGAAAACGAAAGAACACCAGATGTTTCTAAAGCAAAACGAAAAGACGCCAGCTGCTTAACGAAAGACGCCAGATGTTTTCTAAAGCAATGGTTTTCTAAACAATGAAAATTCACAGCGTACATGTAAAATTAAAGTGAGCTGCAAGTCGTCATAACTCATCGAACCTTTAGTATAAACGCGCCCGATCTCACGTCGGTGATGATGTACTGAGCAGAATTCACGGAAGATTCACGGTTTACCGATGAACCTCCGCAGCTTCGCCCACTCATCATCATTCATGATTTTTTTTTCTTTTCTTATACCCTTGAGCGACTGCCCACGCCGCGGCTCAAGGGTATAAGAAAAGAAAAAAAAATTAAAACAGCTTTGCACTAGTGGTGCCAAGCCTGAAGGAAGTACGGAGCTAGGCGGCCTTCTTTGTTTCTCTTTAGTTTTCTCTTTCTTCTTCTCTCATCTCTCTGCTTTTATATGTATATTCTGTCTCTCTTTATCTGTATTTCTTTCTTTCGCTGTTTACGTATTTCTTTCTCTTTCTCGCTCTATCTCCTTCTCTCCCCGTCTTTCTTCCCTTTCTCTCTATTGCTCTCTTTCTTTCTATGCTATGCTTTACTATCTCCCCTTCTTCTTTCCCTCCTCTTCACCCTCACATCTCTCCTCCTCAACCTTTCCCACCCCCCTTACTATCCTATACTATACAAAGATATATGCTACGCTCTGCCAGCGTGCCTGGATAGCTGAGTGGTTACAACACTCGCCTTCCGATCGCGGGTACGCGGGTTCAAAATTCAGATCCCGTCTTGCCAAGAAGTTTTTTCGCCAAGAATTTCTCTCATTCTTTCTATATATTTCTTTCTCTCTCTATCTTTCTTTCTCTCTGTGTGTACTCGTTTTCTCGCCCATCAGAGTTATTGCATTCCACGCCGGACAAATCGGCGCGCGTGTTCTGAAAGCGAGGCAGAAGATGAAGAAGACGACGAAGAGGACGAAGAGCGCGCGTATCGGTTCATGATGATGATGATAGTTTTCTGTCGACGACTAAAGGCATAATGAAAGCTTAAGAGATCCACTGTAAAAAGAAAAATCCCGCAGATGCAATTATTGGTGCGAAAATGTTTACTAAAACGGCAACTACGAAAAGATTTTACGGCCTGACACACACACGCCCTTAGAATGCACGCAAAGAGTTTTGAACCGCATGCTCCCGCCGACATGCCAACAACCTCTACGGCTCTTCACTTATTTGCGAAACGGCGCACCTATGTGGGCATAGCGCAAGGACGTGCGAAAACACGGACGCATGCACATATACACACATATATTGCTATGGGGGGGTTACTTCCAGACCAAACAAGTCTACTCCGGAGGAACCCGCGCGTTCTTATCAGTGGCACACGCGCCAGTTTATGCCCCACCTACCGCTTTCTTTGCAACGGCACACGTTTGTCTGTCTGCTTCCTGTCGCGTCTTGACCCGCTGTTTTCGAGCTGCCAATTCATCACGACGTGAGGCCGTTGGACTCTGCTATACATATATATGAATGAAGTAAACAGCCACAAAGCAAAAAAAAAACATGGTTGATCCCTCCGTCATAGGAATCGGAATAACACGATAGTAAAGCGTGTCCTTACAGAAGTAACTGAATGTTTACTGTACATTGATATAAGAGAGTTTGTACAATATATATTGATGATTGGCAGCTAATGGCACCGTTTAACGTGTATGCACCCACTTTGATGATTGGTAGTACATCTCCATCCCGACGACTAACGTCCATGTTAAATGATTAAACAAACCCTTGTGGTAGCTGTAGTAGTTAACGCTAAAAGCGTAATCAGAGAACGAGGTGTTAAAGCCAGAACAGCGTCGCATATTGGACGCAGAACTTGGTCGCCATCCCGCGGCATGTTAAAATGTGATTGAACACCACGGCCGGACTAAAGGGAAACGCAAAGCGCGGCGTGCCGCCCCGCCCGGCCGCAATTTTTCTCGGGGCGAGCGCGTGAGCGTGGAACGCGGTGTTACAGCCAGATGAGGCAGGCGCGCGTCGCAGAGCTATTTTTGGTTTGGATTAGCGTGATGCTATGAGCGAGGCCGACGCTTTTACGACGCTTGCGCTAAGGTTGTCACCTCGCGGTGTGTTAAGGCATTGAAAAAATTGAACTTTATTGATAACGAGCCGAATGGGACGGATGTGTAACGCGTTGCAGGTGCTAATCGCGGAGGCCACAGTAATGATGAGTTACACAGTTCCCAGGGGGCACAGTTCCCAGGGGGCAACACCACCCCGCCGACCGGGAGAGTGGTAGATATAAAAGCGCGTTTGTAAAGCCTCTAGAGTCTGTGACTGTGGCGAAGTGGATAGCGTGCCCGGCAACTCTTGATGCGGACCGAGCGGTCGTGGGTTCGATGCCCGTCGACGGAACCTTTTTTTCTTTGCCATCTGATAGTGTAAATTTTTTCGACGTCATTTCCGTGACGGAAATACGTCACTGAAGTCTTTGGTGGACCCCGGCATAAAACACTTTCGTGTTAAAAAAATTTAATTGAATAATCGGATGAAAGGTTCCTTTTTTTCCCGCCTCTTTCAGTGGACGCAACACCCAATATTCGAACTTTTCAGACTTATGCTTTAAAATCCGCTGCGTCAAATTTGTCCCAATATCGATGAATTAAGCCTTGACGTGAGTGCCACTTCGTTGACCCAACTGAGGTATGGCATCGTCCGTTTTAAAACACCCGTATGAAGGGTACTGTGGAGAAATTGAGGTTGTGGAGACGACGAAGTGCCGTTTCCGGCAGTGCTACAGCGTTTACCGAAGCGTTTCCGTAATACCTACAACATTCTACATATAACGATGTTAATGTACTAAAATGTGTACAGTACTTTAAAACATTGATTTTCAAAATATTTTGCGTGGATAATGACAAAATGACAACTGAGGTAACACAGGATGCAGCGTCCATGAAGGGCTCTGACCTCTGGTCAAGAACGCTGCAGGTATAAATATGGACTTGGGCCTGCATTGGTGTTTCGCTCAAGAAACGTAAGTTTCAGTCAGAGTAAGGCAGCCAGGAAAGTGACAACGTGCATACTCTTAAAAGCAATGTTGTAACGCTTGCTCATAAAGCACTAGCTAGCGTGTGTTTAAAATAAAATTTTCTGGGTTAAGTGTGCTCCTAAGGTGGGGGATTCGTTCCTTATTATACTGAATTATACTAGCACACTGTCTATTACAGAATACTCAGCAGTAACTTAACGGAGTGCTCGAAACATGCACTCACTCCCTACACACGTGAATATTAAAATAATAATAATAATAATAATAATAATAATAATAATAATAATAATAATAATAATAATAATAATAATAAGAAGAAGAAGAAGAAGAAGAAGAAGAAGAAGAAAGAAGAAGAAGAAGAAGAAGAAAGCAATAAATCACACAGATGATCCATGCTATATCTGTCGTCATGTGCGGCGAAGAAATTATTGCTGTGGCGTCTGTAAGTGCAGTTCGCATAAGTATAGTCTTAGTTACTCGCATTTGTAAAATTTGTTCACCTTCGCGTGTAAGAATGAGATCAGGGAAGCGACACCTGACAGACTCCTATGGGCAAGCATCTCTGTTGAAGACAAGAATGGTTGCTGGTATACATAACATGGACTTTTTGATACAGTAGAGACAAAAATATCAGTCTCGAAACAATATACGACTAAGATTTTCTACCTTCCTTTGATAAACTCCGCGGCTGCGGAGTTTATCAAAGGTAGACAAATCTTTTTAAAGAAGGAAACGCAGATGTTTGAAGGGGCTATCCTTTACCTGATAATCCGTATACTTGAAGGTGGGTGGATGGACCCTTTTTTTTTTTTTTGCTGTAAGAGTAATATTTTTTAACTTTAAAAAGAAACGGCGTGGGGGCAAACTGCTAATTAGACGCGTAATTAAGCATTTCTTTTTCTTTTACTAGTCATGCTGCACCGAGTAAAAGAAAACCAGCGAGTTCTTGATGTTTACAGCGACCAGTATAGCGCACAACAAATCTAACGTTTTTCACCGGCGCAGATAGTGAGGCACGATCATTAATATGAAGACAAAAATGAATTCATCCCTGTATCTCCGAATAAGTCACTTCTTTCGAATACTGACATGTCAGGCTCCTCACCACTAAATAGTGACCGACTACAAATACTTGGGTGTTACCTTGACAAAAAACCTGTCCTCCATATTAGCAGCATATGCGCTTTCGCCTTTCGCTAGCTGTGTTTTGTTGAATAGAAGCAAAAAAAAAAGTTCCACCAATTTATCCTGTGAAGATGGTTCGTCAGCGAAGCTGCAGATATGTTACGCCTAACGTGGGGCAACCTTGTCAAACACCTATCGCACGGTGTGCACCCATTACGTCATTACTCTTCAGAGTTACATATGACGCAAACACACGTATCTGAATGCAGTTAAAAAAACCCATGTTTTTTTTTTTATTGCATTGAAATGGCCGCAATAACAGTTTAACGATCACCAATAGTGTTTCCCGTTTTTATTTAAGAAATGTCTTTATCTAAAATTGCATCAATGCATAATCCGTGAACGGTGGTCAGTTGACTGGGATTAAGTTGCAGACGCAAGCAATTCCCCGTCGTTCAGGCGAGTGCGTACTGCCTTCGCTGTTCCCGTCGCCGCCCGTCAGTCCAAGCCGTGCGTGGCCTAGTCACAGAACACTCAGGAAAGAGTAAGGGTTACAGGGAGTAGCCAGAAATATTTTCGGAGGAGAGGGGGGGGGGAGGAATTCAACCATACTTTATGTACGTTCGCGCGTGTGTTTGTATGTGTGCGTGTATATATGCGTGCAAAATTGAAAAAAAAAAAAAACGTTAAGGCATCTTCGCACTAGTGGTGCCAAGCCTGAAGGAAGTGCGGAGCTGGACGGCCTTCTCTGCTGCTCTTTACTTTTCTCTTTCTTTCTCCCTCTCTCTTTCTTTTTCTCTTTCCGTTTTTTCTGTCTTTTCTCTCTCTCTTTATTTGAATTTATTTCTTTCTCTTTGCTGCTCTTTCTGTTCTTCTTCCTTTTTCTTCCCTTTCTTTCTCTTTCTATTTTTCTTCATATATCTTCCCGTTCTCTCTCTCTCTAAATCTCATTTGCTTCCTTTTTCTTTCTGTATTTCTCTCTCTCTATTTCTTTCTCTCTCTTTCTTGATTCTCTCTCCTTCACTCTTTCTTTCTCTTTCTACATTTGTTTCTATTTCTATTTTGCTCATTCTGTCTATGCTATGCATTACTCTCTCCCTTCCTCCTTTTCCTCATCCTCATCCTCACTCCCTTTCCCACTCTCTACTTCGTTTGTCACCCTCACTTTCTCTTTCTCCCTCTTCCTCTCTGTCATGCTCTCTTTCTTCCTTTTCTTTCTCTCTCTCTCTCTCGCTGTCTCGCTTGCTTCCTCTTTATGCCTCTCTTTTTCTCTCTCTCTATTTTTTCTTTCTCTTTCTTTGATTCTCGCTCTTTTTCTTACTTTCTTTCTCTCTATTTCTCTCTTCCTCTTCCTTTTTATGCTATGCTTTGCTCTCTCCCCTCCTACTTTCCCTCCTCCTCAACCTCACACCTCTCCTTCTCACCCTTGCTTTCTTTTCCCACCTCCTTGCTATACTATACTATGCTCTGCTGGCGTGCCTGGATAGCCGAGCGGTTACGATGCTCGCTTTCGGATCGTGGGAACGCGGGCTCGAATCCCATCTCGCCAAGAATTTTTCTTTTTCTTTCTGTCTTTCTCTCTCTCTCAGTCATGCTCTCTTTATTTCTCTCTCTGTGTACTCGTTCTCTCGCCGATCAGATTATTGTATGCCGGGCCAGTGAGTGAGTGAGTGGGTGAGTGAGAACTTTATTGTGGTCCAAAAGTGGCAGAAGAACGCGACTGGGGTCCCGCTAGCTCAGCCACGTGGCTCCACCCAGAAATCGCCGCACGTGTTCTGGGAACGAAGCAGAAGATGAAGGAGACGACGAAGAGAGCGCGTGCCGGTTCATGATGGTGATCATTTCTGTTTCCGACAAACAAATTACGGCGAGCTTACTCCGCTGTTAAAAATTCCTAGGGGTGGGGGAGGGGGGGGGGGCTTTTCTTATAACATACCACCACCACGCGCACGTGACGATAACTTTTTCGCCGGAAAGATGATCGGCAAATGATCGTTCGTTCATCATAATGTCGCTACCGAATTTTATGCTAGCATGCGCACTGCGGCTGAAGCTCTTCACCTTCAATAGCCTCCACTATGTTAGAGTTCCGTGACATTGCGCGCGCATTGCCCGAAGTCAAAACGAAGCTACCGAGTGCCACATACGCTGTGGACGAACGAGTGGTCGCCAAACTAAGACACGATCATAGCGTCCACGTAGTTCCGAAGGCACGCGCGCGGCCTGCGCCCACAGTCGAAACGAAACTGCTCAGCACAGCATCCGCTGCTGAATAAACCTGGCTCCCTAATGCACGATAGTGGATGGCGACTACGAAGTTCTGAAGGGACTCGGCGAAAACGAAACTACTGCTTGTTGCAGCTTTGACCCGCAGTAGCCGCAGTCGCTATCGACGCGATCATAGATATATCGCCCACGGAGTTCGCGTGCGCCGACTGAAATCGAAGTCGAAGCAAGTGGACCGCAGCCGTCAAAGTCTTAGTCGCCAACAACGTGGTTATGGCTACATCGTGGATGGCGACCCCGCCTTTATGAAGGCCCACGGCCGTTTGAGTTGTTCGCGAACGCCGTTTTTCTTCCTTTGAGTCGAACATTTGGGGCGCTTCGTGCTTGACGCGCGCCGAGGATCGTCCGAATTAACGGGGTTGCGGCCAAATATGACCGAATTAACGAGCTTTTGATACCATTAAGCAATGCATATGCTTGCCGGGACCAGAGAACACGTCCGAATTATCCTATTTTCTGAATTAACGGGGGGCGAATTAACGACCTTTTAAGGCTTTCATTTTCGTCGACTGACCAAATAGCAAATGTATGGCGCGCTTATTTGCTAACTCCACCTTCACTGTTTATGCCAGGAGTCTCAGACTCACCTCGGCTGACGGGCCGCAGTCACGAAAATTTACTCCCGCAAGGGCCAGAACACAGTGTCAAAAGTAAGAGCAGGGGGCGGGTAGGAATAGTTTGCACAAAATGCCAGCCAGCGTTGCCATATGAAAGACCTTTCCCATATTTCATGAATGGGCCATTTCTGAAGGGGGTTTGGCGCCAGGATTCTAACGACATATCTACCTCCAAAATGACTAAAATATGGACGACGGTTCTGAAAGTTTGTTTCACGGTTATGTATCAATACATGTTGACCGCAGGGGTTCCTTCACGCAAAAAAAAATACTTTATACAAGTCATGCTTGTGTTGCTCATGAACGTATACTTATTTTTTAAGAAATGGGACGAAGGCAGTCACGTGCGGGCTTCGAGCCGCTTTTTTGAGACCCCTGGCTTATGCGATACACGTTGGTCAGCACTTGCCAGAATAACGCGAGGTAGATCATGTTTCGATGGCTGACGGTCAGTTTTGTAAATGCTGCATTTAACGGCAGGAACAGTGATTTCGCCTACTTGATTTTTCATTTGGTTATGGTTGGTGGTGTAGCGCGAAACAAGACACGTGTCGCTCGCCTTGCTTCGCACTGCACCACATTTGCAAAATACCACTCCACATAATGAGCATGGCTTTTGTACTGCACGTTATCTTCGTGATAAAAAGAGCAGCGCGTGCAGAAGTTCGGCGCGCAGAGCCGCCGTACAGGGGTCTGCTTTTGCGTTAGGCACACGCTATGCATAAACATGCGCCGCCGGTATGTCAGGGACAATTTTCTACCCCCCTCTCCCACCCCTGAAAGTGCATTGCGCTTGCGCGCTGCTCGACCATTCTAGCACTGAATGCTTGGGTTTGCTGGGCCAACGTTGTGAAAATCCAGCGCACAATCACGACGTAGACGAGGAAGAAACACACCACCACACCTCAGACCGGCGTTGTGCCTCATTGTGGTTTCTGTGCACCACACCAGCGGTCCCGTTAATCCTTGGATTATGCCGCTTTTGAGACATGGCGAGTTGACGCCGCAATATGGACGTCTGCGTTACGCCAAAAAATGTGTATCTAAGACATTTAATCGTTGTACTTCATATAAAATTATTCGTATTAAGGCGAAAGCCTTATATGCCTCATCAAACAGGAAAAGTCACCTGTAATGTCATGTGACGCTCCCTCCTAAGCCACTGTCCTTCGCCCATGTTCAAGTCCAATCACTAAAAAAAGAAACACAGACAGGATCATGGGAAGTACACCATCTCCACATTATGCGCTAGGGTCAAAACGTCATCACAAACTCATCATTTAATAAGGCGAAAGCCTTGTATATTTCACGCGAAGGTGGCCTTGGACGAAACGCTGGCTCAAAAAATCTAGTGACCTCTCAAGCGCGAAGCTGTGCGCTAACTTCGCCTTTACGGCCTTCGTGTGAAAAAAAGAAAAGCGAAGCGCCGTTTGTGCGATATAAATTGCACGGTAAAATAGTCACACCCGATGACTTTGGTATTCAAGACGTCTTAGGCGAATGCATCAGGGCCAATGTGAACTTTTTTTTTTGGTTTCCAGGATATTCACAGTCTTTCGGCTCCTTCAAAGCAATCGTGCTGAGGTAGCCAAAATTTATCATATTGTCGCGACGTCAAGACTGTTGGTACATCGCTATCGCCTCTATGAGAAGCGCGCTTGCTGGTGTGAGCAGTGGTAGAAGAAGACGACGTTGATCAAATATTTGGGCATGATTTATAATGAAAGACTTAATTGGAATCCACTCATGGAATATATAGCAGCAAAGGCACAACGGGCATTAGGCTTATTGCGTAGGCTGAGCAACCGAAAATACGGGTTACGTAGAGACACCTTGATAATGTTGTACAAAATGTACATGCGCCCAATAGTGGAATTTGGGTGCATATTATTTTCGGGCGGCCCTGCTTATAAAACAAAACCTTTAGTTCTATTGGAGCGTGAAGCGCTGCGAATGTGTCTGGGACTCCCAAAGTTTGTGGCCATTAATGTTATATATCAAGAAGCACGCCTTCCAACATTTCTTTGTCGATTCCGCATCTTAACGGTGCAAACTTTTTTTTTAAATTTTACAGCTTACCGTCTAGAAGATCTGAATATGCCTTTATCAGTGACCCCGGCTCCTTCTTTCTTGCTAATTGGCCACGATTTCATACACCCCAAATCATTTTTGTTCAAAAGAAACTGGACAGCATTAAGGTGGACATTAGAACGGTAACTGAATGTCTCACATCGTAATATTACGATAGAATATGATGAAATTTACCCCAAAAAATCTAAGTTCAAATCTCTCAGATTTTTGAATAACAGGTTAAGAGATTACTTGGTACATGCAGAAACAAAAAACATAATAGCCACAGATGCTTCTGAGAATAATCAAAAGGAAGGCGTAGGAATTGCTTCCGATTTGCTTGGCTGGTCATTCTCAGTGAGGCTGCCAGATTTTACTCTTGTTTTTGAAGCTGAGCTCATGGCTATTATAAAACTGCCTTCGACCGAAATTAGTGCAATCATCATAACAGATTCTCTTTCGGTATGTACAGCACTTACAGCTTCAGAACAATCACGAGCCCTAATGACTTTGCGCACATTAGTACAGCAACAGCTGAAACTTCTGAAATTATTGTGGGTCCCAGGTCACTGCGGGATGCAATTAAATGAACTGGCCGATTCTTTAGCCCGGGCTTTCCTTGATGGACCAATAATTTCGGTACTCCCAGAAGTAGAGTACATAGCAGCGATCAGATATCGAAAATTAGCAATTTGTGCAGATATGATGGAAAGTATAACTAAATGGACAGAATATCAGCACCTTAAATTTCCATGGAAACCTAAATGGAGTCAATCTAGAAAGTTTGAAGTTATTATTACCAAATTTCTATGCCGTGTCGCCCCCCCCCCCCCCCCCCCCCCCCCCATTAAACTTATACTTACACAGAGCTGGTCTGGCGATATCACCCATTTGCCCATTTTGCGAAGAAGCAGAATCTATGGAACATTATTTTATATCATGTCGCAACTATTAAATAATCAGGAAAATACTTCTGGTTATTCCGTTTTCGACGACAGGTTCAAGTTTAACTGCAGAAAATGTTCTAAATTTCGGTGCCTCTTTTCCAAGACCCTCTTGGGTCGCATATCCAATAAGGCAGATACAGTCCCACTCGTAGTAGCTGGGGACTTCAACGCTCCCAGCAAAGAATGGGGCTATGGTCATCAGACTGTCAAGGGTAATAATTTGGCAACCTCGGCTAGCGAGTTGAATTTGGCTCTTATTACAGATGCTAAATTTCCCACGAGAACAGGCACCTCCACTACCAGAGATACAACCCCGGACCTAACATTCCTTCGGGACAAAGAAAGCTCGTGGGACAATCTCCAAGAGAATTTAGGCAGTGATCACTATATAATTGAGGTCATCTTACAGACACAACCACCACCACTAAGGACATTGCGTACGTGGACTGGCATCTCTTTCGTCAGTTACGTAAGGAAGCCAGCATAGATGGCGCATCTTATGAGGAACTTCTAGAACAACTAAAGGCAGCGATTAAGAAAGCGACTAAATTAGTCTCGACAGACATCGCAGTCCCAAAAATTGACTCCGAATTCGCTCATATGCCTGGAGGCGAAAAATTCCCTCTTAACCAGATGGAAGGCTCAAAGACCTAATAGGAGGCTTAGAGCCAAGATCGCCCAAGTTAATCGTGATATCGAAACCTACGTGGCTCAACTGTCACGTCAACAGTGGCTTGCTCAGAAACAGACGGCAGAATGCGTAGCGGAGGCAAATGGAAACTGTTGAAGAGCCTCCTTAACGACAATCTCTCCAGAGGTATTAAAAGCCTCGCCGTAAACAGACTCGTCAGTAAGCAGATAGCTATAGGGCGTACAGAAGAAGAGGTCGCAAACAACCTCGCACACACATACCTGCCACTTAAAAATGACCATGAGAACGAAGAAGAAATGAACGAACCTTACGCCGGACTATCGCAACAGGACTTAGGCAATGATTTCAATACAGCCGAGATAAGGCACGTACTCTTCAATTTAAATGGCAGATCTGCCCCGGGTCCGGATGGCGTAACAAACAATCTTTTGCGAAACCTGGACGATGATGCCATAGAAATAATTATGGCCAAAGCTAACAGTCACTGGAGATCCGGCACGGTCCCACCGGAGTGGCGGGAAGCCAAGGTGGCGTTTATATCGAAACCCGGTAAACCATTAAGTGAGAACCTCAGGCCCATATCACTTACATCATGTATGGGCAAGGTAGCCGAGCATGCTATTCATAACAGGATAGTCGAACATATAAAAAACAACGAGCTTTTCAGGCACAATCTTATAGGTTTTCGAAAGGCATTATCCACACAGGATGCCATGCTCATGATCAAGCGTGCCATCATTGAAGACACTAGCAGGGACGTAAAGGGCATCCTAGGTCTGTATCTTACCAAAGCGTTTGATACGGTGGCACATAAACATATACTAAATGAAATCTCAACCTTGAACCTGGGAAGCAATTTTTACAATTATGTGAGGTCCTTTCTAGCTAATCGGACGGCCCGGGTCAAACTCGGGACTGTCACAGGCGGTCCATACAATTTAGGCAACAGAGGCAACCCACAAGGTTCGGTACTGTCCCCACTCCACTTTAACATTGCCATGCACAGACTCTCGGAGGAATTGGCCAAAATCTCAAGCTTGGGGCACGCCATATACGCTGACGATATCACAGTGTGGGTCCCCAGGGGGTCGCTAGCAGAATTGGAGCAGACACTACAGGCAGCCGTTGACACAACAGAATCCTTCCTTAATGGCACCGGACTCAGGCTATCTCGTGAAATAATTATAAAATGTGATTAAAGGTAAGACATACAGTCGAATTTGGTCGGGCCAGGTAAACTCAGCTGTCTGGGTCGGCTCAAAATTTCAGACTTCCGTTATTGTAATAGCACTTATTTCCTTCTCTTTTTTTTAATTTATTTTTTTCTCACTTTATTGCTCTTTATCGTTGTATTTTTTCTACTTTAGTGATACGGTGGTAAACATTAATGTAATTACCATCAATAGGCTACAATACGTCTTCTTGGCCAATCCCCCAGAGTGGGTATGTGCCAAACTTGGTAGGCTACAAACAAACAGACTCTCGTGCTGTTCGCCTGTGTGGCGTTGTGTTACCTGTGTGGCATGTTATTTTCTTATGTTTAAGTAAAGTATAAAAAAGAAAACTTGCCGCCGGCAGGGACCGGCAGGTCCATGCCGGCGGCAAGTTATCTTTTCGTCCACTTTACTTTCTTCACATTTTTATCCTACTACAAATAACATCCTCTATACTTTCCTTGGCATTATTGTCTGTTAGTTCTCATTAATATTGTGCCTAACAAATAAAAAACGAGCCCTTAAACGTCATGTTGTTTCCTTCATTCATAGCGAGGGTCTCGTTCTGGCAGATATGATGCCTTCAGGTAGCATGCGAGGGATTATTGGTCAGCTGCCAGCTCGTAAAAAGGTCACGTGCTACGTCACACCAACAGGCCAAAAAAAAGAGTGTTCCACACTCGCCGCCATGACTGCGATCGACACTGACTAACACTCCTAGGTTTAAATGCACATATATACCTCATCAAGTGGACGGGAGGACGACCGCCGCCGTAGCTCAGTGGTAGAACATCGGACGCGTTATTCGAAGGTCGCAGGTTTGGTCCCTGCCGGCGGCAAGATTTCTCTTCGTCCACTTTACTTTCTTCAAATTTATATCCTAGTTACTACAAATACTTTCCTTGGCATTATTGTCTGTTAGTTCTCATTAACATTGTGTCTAACAAATAAAAAACGAGCCCTTAAACGTCATGTTGTTTCCTTCATACGAAGAACCAGAAGCAGCTCGATACTTGCAGCGCGCCGCTGAAGCACAAAGAACGACGCCTAAAAGAACGCACAGGCATGTACAGGGCAAGCGTGAACTAAACTGTCACAGTTGTTACGTCTGTGTGACTCAAGTCATGAGTACTTACTCACGTTCACACTCACGTCTACTCACACTCATGAGTACCTACTCACTCACGTTCATAGTCTGCTCACACTCATGAGTACTCACTCACGTTCATACTCACGTTCATACGTCTACTCAGACCCCTCGTCACTCATACCCACACTCACAACGTTCAAATCAGTGTGAGTGAGTGATGTACTCATGAGTAAGTATGCCGAGCTATGGTTATCAGAGTCCTTATTGAAGGACTCTGCTGTTATGGAGAAGGGCGTCAGGTGTCCGCTCGTGATTCGTCGGGGTTGACCGACGTATCGTCGCGTCTGCGCGCGTCTTCTGCCGACGGACGCGAACTATTTCCGGGATTCTAGCCGTGTACAGCTTCATTGTCTCGCGGGATCGAATCCCGGCCGCGGCGGCCGCATTTCAATGGAGGCGAAATGCTGGAGGCCCATGTACGTAGATTTAGGTGCACGTTAAAGTGCACCAGATGGTCATAATTTCCGGAGCTTTGGGACGTAAAATCACAACTGTTATTATTATTATTATTATTATTATTATTATTATTATTATTATTATTATTATTATTATTATTATTATTATTATTATTATTATTATTATTATTATTATTATTATTATTATTATTATTATTATTATTATTATTATTATTATTATTAGCTTCGTTGTAAAAAGCTCCAGCTCCTTATTTGCACTTATCCAGCCATGATTAGTTCATGAATCCGCTTTAGGCGCGAATTGTGAAGTGTTTCCAAATGTGGCAAATTTACACAGCACGTTAAAGAACCACGGGTGGTCGAAATTGATACGAAGTCTCCCACTGCGGCGTTCCTCATAATTACATCGGGGTTTTGACGCGTAAAACCTCACCAGTGAATGAATAAAGTTTACGCACGTTTATTTCAAAGCATCGACGCCCCATCGTGAAAAAGTCAAGATGTTAGGATAGTCCTCTCTGTATTCCCTTTGAAGTCGTCATAACTAAAGAGCAATTAAAACATTAAGGTTTCTTCATTGGTAAAGTAACTTGAAGTGCTTAAACATAATGTGGATACCGCGCCACATATGGGCCACGCTATCAATCGTCGAAGCATTGTGCGAATCACTGGACCACCTGACACAGACGCGGCGTCAAACTGGTGGAGCCCACGCACCTGCGACGAAATGACAACGCATCAGGCGTATAAACGCACTAGCATAAATTGTTAAGAGTGTCCTACTCACCCTTCATGCCCATATAGTGATTACAATGTTGGGCTTCTGTTGTAGAGGTAATGTGTTCAATTCCTGCTCGGAGAAGTTTGCTTGAACTGGGCTGTATACGACAATTCAGCTGACTCACCATCGGTACTATGAAATCTAATGACATCCGCTTTCTGGAAGTTTACGAAGAAAAGTGTGCCTTGAATTCCGGTCACCAAAGAGCTGGCCATCGACCTTTCTTCGTCCTATTGTAATGCCTCTCGTAACCTAACAGCTATTTTGTCAAAACTAAAACATTCAAGTGTTCTTTATTTTTTCTCATGCATCATTTGTCAGTGGATTTGTTTCTTAGTCCCACGCAATATATTATGTCACTGAGCTTTTATTATATTTCTAAAATGTTTTATCGTCACTTTTTGTTAGCGTTTCCTTTTTATGCATTCCCTTCTTGAACCTCGAGTACGTACAGCAATTAATAAACAAATAAATTCCCGCTTTCACTGGATTGCACTGAGTCCTACGGCGCGACGCAGCCACTACGGTCCTACATACAATCACAACAGCGTGGCACTGCCCTTCTCGCAAAGTGCAAGAGGCTCAAGAGAAAAGAAAAAAAAAAGCCCGACAGAATGGCGTGATAAGGGCCGCAACCGCTTAAGGGGGCAACGGGGGCAATACGCGTGAGCTGCCTTAAACTCGTAACAGCTGAACGAGCCTCAGTAATCTGGCCGCAATTGCCGTCATCTAAAAGACTGTAGCTTACTAGAGTTGCGCATATAAAGTTGCTTCAGACAAAGCTGAAACATAAAGAGAATAGCGAGGGGCCGCCGCCATTATTTCCCGAGCTGTTTCTAAAACGTACATGGTAGAAATGATGACGAGGCGGTGGCCAGTACGCATACACGGAAGGCTTTCAGGCAGCTGTCCTTGATATTGTCGTGAAATGGGGAATATCATCAGCATCGTTTTGTGTGTATTGTCACGAGGTCGTGACGTCGACGAAGGCAGCAGTCGGCGTGTCCAAGATGAAACTCTTTATTTGGCCGAACATGTGGCCGGGAAACGGAAAGTCAAACTACAGCAATACGCACTGCACACTGATAGAGGCGAACAGAGCTACGGCCGTCGATAGTCTGCTCTGCGGTAAGTCGCGTAGGCATTTATAGATGCAGCATCGAACATTCGAGCCTTATCAGTTCGAGAATAATCTCAACTGTTCGCGTTTGCGCGCTCAAGAATTTAAGAAGATTCTAAGATATTCCAGAAGGTTCCCAGACATGAGGGCGCGGCTTCGGCAAGGCGGCGGCTATGCGTGCAACGGACTAAAAATGGAACATAAAAATGACAAAAAGAAGCGCGCGTGGCAATATAGTCACGCACTCGAGCGACATAGATCAATATAATCTCAAACGTTAATCCATGCATCAGCGCACCCGTATTCACGATATGCCTCATACTAAAATTTATCATGCGAGCAGATGTCAGCCATTCTTGTTATTAGATGCAATATTGAGAATGCGACGGGCCACACGAAAAAAAAAGTACTTGCGAACGGAATGCTCTGGGAATTCTGCCCCTGCCTCTCGAAACACCGGCCTGCTGCACAGCTCAACAGCGAACAGGTAACTCCGCAGTGTTGCGAAGTTGCCACTCCGGAATTGGAATAACTCCGGAATCATTCCACATTTTCGCGACCCCGGAATGGAATGGGAATGAAATGGGGACAACGCTTGGAGGAATGGAATGGGAATGGAATTAAGCGCATTTTGCACGGAATGGAATGGGAATGGAATGACGTCTTTTTCCCAAAATAGAGCGCGTTTTCGTCTACTCGCTGTTTTTCAAACTTCAAACGTTAGTAAGTCAGAGCCTCGAATTGAACAATAAAGCAAAGAGGGCATTGGGGAGGAACGTATTTTCCTACATCCTTAATTGCTACTACTGTATATCATACTCATATTAGTCATGTAGACCTGAGTACATGTTTTTTCGAAGTCGAAGGCCACAACGCATTCTCTAAGTCCACCTTTAGTTAGCCAAAGCCAAGGGTAGGCGTGATGTAAAAGCGTGAACGATCTGCCAATTTGTAAAAGAGAAACCGAGGCATAATTTAGTGCACCTGGGAACCTGCGCGTTGGTTCCCATTGATCCCCCCACACGAAAGTGGCGAATACTCTATGCAAAGTCTAATCTTTATCTCACGAGCAGTGTGGTACCTCACACACGTAAAGAACCTTTGCGACAAGGAAGACATTGCATACCTGTGCACAGGCGAACATAGAAAGTCCTCCTCACCCCATCCATGCTTGCGAGGCGCGCTTTACAAACGTGAGTGCTGACAAGCAGTGTGGCCCAGTGTTCCGTATTCGATGCAAAGGCACAAGGTGCCCGAGTGGTGCACTGTTCCAACTAATACCAGCAGCACTAGACGGTTTTGTTCCCCATCAACCAAATTTTAGTTTTCTCCATATTCACGACAGCTCCAGACGCGTGGCAAAACTGCTTAGTCTTCTTGAACACTATACTTTTGTCAGCATAAAAATATGCTATGTCGTCATTTTAGCATTAACACATTTAAGCTTAAACAATAATAAAACATCACCATTCGTTCAAACATGCTGACCATGCAAATAATATAGGTAGCGGGCAGGGGCGTAGCCAGAAATTTTTTTCGGGGGGGGGGGGGGGGAGGGCTGGTTCAACCATAGTTTATGTATGTTCTCGCGTGCGTTTGTATGTGCGCGTGTATATATACGCAAGCAAAACTGAAAAATTTCGGGGGGGGGGGGGATTGAACCCCCCCCCCTCCCCCTGGCTACGCCCCTGGTAGCGGGAGAACTGCCCCTATGGGAATTAGTCGGGCGATTGTACTGCACGAGATATGTCACCAAGCTACTATCCCTCAACCTTGGTAACTTGTTTTGCGTACTTGTGCAGTTCTTAACGCATCTGATGACATCGGCTTTATGGGGCGTTTATTACAGCGAAAGCTGTTATGAGATCATTTCACCGGCCGTTTTTGGCGCCGTAGTTGTCCGCCGCCGCCGCCGCCGCTGCCGCCGCCGCTGGTGTCCGTAACCAGCATCGCTCGAAATAAGAAAAAATCGAAATAAGAAAAAAATTCCAGGATGGAACGAGGTTCGAACCTGGGCCCTCTGCGTGGGAGCCCAGCATTCAACCTCTGAGCCATGCCGGTGCTTGAAAGTGCTTTGCTAAAAGGTCCTATACAGGCTTCATGTCGGGAAGGAACCACATTAGCATATGCAATATAGCGTGGTAGAAGAGTAAAATAAGCACCAAGCGTCGCACAACGCGAATTCTGTAACCAGGCGTCGCACAATGCGAATTGCGCAACGAGTAGGTTGTTGAATGCTTCCAACCCATTACAAAGGACCCTGCCATAATTCTTCATCGTCATCAGGCACAGCATCAACAAAGTGCGCATAATGCCTTACATTGGGTTTAGCAGGTACCAACGCTCTGCGTAGAATGACGAAAAATGGCAGAGTGCCTGCTGCCCTACTTTTAAAAAATTTCAATGATTTATAGCGTATTGGTTTCCTCGCAAGTGCACTGTATTGGTTGCCATGGAAGCCCATAAGCGCATGATCCACTTCCTCTGGGTCTCAGTAAAATTACAATGATTTATAGCGTGGTGGGTTCCTCGCAAGGGCACTTGTATTGGTTGCCAAGGAAGCCCATAAGCGCATGATACATTTCCTCGTGGTCTGAGTAAAGTTCTTCGCCCCCCCCCCCCCGTCTCTTTCCCACGTCAACGTATGTTATACAGCATGACGGGAGAGGGAAATAGCGACCGGGCGTCACCCAATGCAAATTACATAACTGGTGGGCCATTTAAACATTCCAACCCATTACAAAGGCCTGCGCCATAATTCTTCATCGTCATCAGTCGTCGCGTGAACAAAGTGCACATAATGCCTTACAGACGTGTAGCTGGTGCCTCGCTTCTCCCCAGAATGACGAATATTGGCTTAGTAGGTGCTTCCAAACTTCACAAAAATTGTGATTTATGGCGTAGTGGGTACCTTTCTAGTGTACTTGTATTGTAGCCCCAAGAGAGCTTAACGGGCTCTAGAAACGCCGCTCTTCCAGTTTTCGCTGTGACTGTGCTGCGGTTTTAGCGCAGGCCTGGCGTTTTTCTTAACTCGATAAAATTATCAAGATGTCTTTCCTACGTTGAGGAATTACAGGAATGGAATTGAACTGCCCGGCCATTCCCGGAGTGGGAATGGGCTAAGTTTTTTTTCATTCCGAGGAATTGAAAGGAATGGAATTGCGGCAAGTTTGATTTCCCCGGAATGGAATTGGAATGGAATGGAGGCGCTCATTCCGCAACACTTGTCTAGAGTACAGACGCCATGAATAAAGAAGCTTTAGCTATGGTACTGTATTGAGCAGCAAACTCAAGAGATGTAATATTAGAGCTGTGACCAACCGTTCGATGCGCCGATGGCGAATACTCGTATGTAAAGTGTTGTAACTATGTTTTGTTTTGAGTAGCAGTATTCATTCGGGAGCACAGAAAGAGAGAGACAGAGTTTTGTTACGTGGGAAAGTACTGATTGGTTGTGCCTGATTTGCTGTATTCGCACTCAACTTCGAGGTAGACGGTAACGGGAACAAAAGAAGAAAGTGACGATGATGGTAATAATAAGGATGGTAAAGCGCGTGAATAAAAATAAAATAAATATGATGATTACCTGGAAACTCGTAATACAGCCGTATATCCAGTTCACTCACCCAAAAAATACCACTACGGCTTTCATGACCTGGTCCGCGGATCTTTTCGGCGTTGGCCCTAAAAGGAAGCTTCCGGAAAGTGGCCTGTTGTCGATGTGTGCTGAATATCCATTCGATCGTTGATCGTCTTATACTCGTAAGCACGGTGGGCCCACACAAAGCCCATGGTCTATAGTATCTGGTCCAGCACGATTCTTATGCTCCGGGCTGCACCAACGTTAAAAAATATAGTGATAGTGCTGCGTAAAGACCGTAAGGCGTGCGCAGGGTTCTCCATTAGGGGGGGGGGGGGGGGCGTAGGACGAGAAGTTTCACCGCAGCGCCCTCCACCCCCTGTTGGTCGAGTCCGAAAGAAAACAAGGTCCGCCATGGATGCAAAAATGAAAATGAAGCGATGATGTGCTCCTCACAACGGCCTGCCATTAGTCCTCGGCTTTGCGGGGGTAAAGGTGGGAGGTGAGCAGTTCTTTGAGTGCACTATCAGGGGTCTTCGGTCGCCATTACCGTCAACATGGAGGAAAGAAAAAAACATAGGAGGGAGCACGCCTAGCGTTCACAAGCCAACCTCTTCTGAAGCCGCTTGCTCCTCGCCTTCGAGGCTCATTTCCCATGATATATATATATATATATATATATATATATATATATATATATATATATATATATATATATATATATATATATATATATATAGAGAGAGAGAGAGAGAGAGAGAGAGAGAGAGGTCCAACTTCTAAATTAAAGAATTTAATGTAACTAGTCTCTTAGCTACCCGCGATATCATAATGAAGATCTGTTAGTGGAAGACCCTAGATTTATTTTTCAATTTACACAAAGACATAGATCCACCTCGTAACTCTTGGCTCGAAGCGAAATTTTCGTTGACCGCGTCGCGTAAATTCGATTCACACAATGCGTGGGGTTAGGCTTTACTTTGTTAAAACATGCGCCACACAGGAGACAGTAGGCTCACGCTATCACGGGAAGCTTTAATTATATGGCAGTGAGTTCAATTCAAGATGGCCGAAAGTAATTCTGAGATGGTAGCAAATACCATTTGCTACACCTTGTGCGAAGCTGCGGTTATGTATCTGGACGAGTAGTTGCTCATTGGTGGCCGAACTTTTAGTAAAACCCTTTACTGATAAATAAAACTGCGTACAATCTTTTCTCGGCACTTTTATAAGCAGGCATGTCGAAGGGTACCAATATGTAGGCAACCAAGAAATTACGGTTTTTTTATTGGCGAGTAAGTATGTGCGAAAGCGTTCACTGACTGACTGTGTCGGGATTCCTTTGTATTCTCGGTATCATTTTTGTGTTCTCAAAACCATTCACAACGGGGTTCAAGACAATTAGAGCTCAGCTCTGAGGCGTCCGCGGCCGTTCCTGCGTTGAGCGGCATCGCCGTTGGCGTCGGCGGCGTAACCGATAGCGCGAACGAGGACGATAGAGAGCGAACGCGGAGTCTGTCGATATCACGAGATACTGGCCTCTAACCTCGCTTTCTTCCTCTGTCACGCGCGCTGGCCCCTCGGCCGGAGCTCGTGCGCATGCAGGGCTGGCACGTGCACTGCGGCTGGCTTCGCTTGCCGTAACGGGGCTGTGGGCGTTTCACTTGGTTCGCGACAGCTGCAATGCACAGAGTATATAGTGTGCGTAGCACTCAGGCGCTGGCAGTTTCTGTGGCAATATGTAACGAATGTTACATTGCCACAACTGCGGCTAGTCAAAACTTCAAACACAGTTGGCGTTGCCCGAACACAAGGCTGCGCTCAGCGAATGAGGCAGTATCGTAATCGCCGGTGAATTTTTTAATTTGTCATAGCTTAAGTCGTCGCTTCACTTGTTCATCAGCACAACATATTCTGCACGTAAAAATCCGTTTGAGGGGCATTTTTCCATTGAATGTTTTACTTGTCACTGGCCCATGTGCCGAACTTTAAATGGCTGAAATTAAAAAGAAGCGGGCATAAACAGCCTCCTGTGAAATAGCTGCCGGACAGGACGACCCGGGGACCTAAGCCAAGCTTTTAAAAAATATCCTGGGCCGGCGCCAGGGGGGGCTCGGCCCCCCCATGAGGCAGTCCGGAGGGGGCCCAAGCCCTCCCGTACTCTCCGCCTATATGCTACGTGTTCGTGAAGGGTGGGTCGAAGCTGTCGTTTGGCGTCCCGAAGGATGAGAACAGGTGTAAAGAATGGGAGAAGAACCTGCGCAGAGCGGACAAGCCCCTGGAAGACACCATGCGCAGTGTGCGAGCTCCACTTCGAGCCGCGTTATGTGCTCAGAGACTATGTGCATATTATCGAGGGAAAAGAAGTGCGGATACCTCGCGGGAGACCAATTCTATGCGCTGATGCTATACCGACGCTTCTAGCAAATCTGCCAGCTTACATTAGCAAAAAGCCGACACAAGAAAGGACCGCTCGTAAAAGGAAACGATCGGAATCTTCAGACTGACAAAGCCCGCATTCTGTCCTACCGACAATGCGGTGTCTGGCCCGTTTGAACACACTGACGACGCTCTTGATGCAGGCTGTGAAGAATGTCCAGAAGCATCTACATCTCCACCATCTTGTGAATCTGTTTTATCTATGGGCTTTTACCGTACTGAAGCGAGCATAGTTTTCCTGGCCACGCCGGTGTCGTATACTGCACGGCCGTGCATAGGTCGGCAAACTCACTCATGAGCTGACTCACTCAGGCTCACTCAGACTCAGATCGAGCTGCGAATGTGAGTCTGACTGAGTCAGGCTGAGTAATATTTTCGGGATTCTGAGTCCGAGTGAGTGTGCACGCAGCTACTCTCACAGTTAAAGTAATTAGTTTTTACGTTGTCACACGTACGTCTTTATTTTTATGTGAAAGGACTGAACAGTGACGGAGGAGGAAAGCGGCAGAGGGCCAAGCAGATGAAGCTGAGCCGTTGCACATGACGTGAATAAAGTGTGTAAATCAATGGTTGGATGTTGTACTTCAGTTCTTGAAAATAATGAGCTTCATGCCGTGAACAGAACCTTGTACCTAACAGACGGATAGCTGCATAATTATAGTTAATAATAACCCCGAGAAAACTACTGTGCCAAGTGCAACAACCGAAGTAGAACAAAAAATATTTGAGCTACAATTTCATTTCAGCATAGCAAAGGCACAAACCCAGCCAGCACGCCTGCATGTTGAAGCTCGGCTAGGAAGGAGCGTGCACTGTTTTATAATTATCTGGTGTAAGAAAGGGCATAATCTTGCTACAAAATCGTTTTAGGTTAGGTCTACGCGGCATGTAACCGTATATGTGGTCACTGTATGAAACCGTATATTTTGAGGGGTACACCGTACACCGGCGAGGTGTTATATTGGGGAAAATACGATGTGGCCTGAACAAATGTAGTGCTTGTCAAAATGTGCAAAGAACTCAAGCTACCCCCCCCCCCCTAAAAAAATAAGAAAGAGAAGAAAGCGTTAACTGCCTCGCACTATAAGTAGAAAGCATAGGCTGCATAAGCTGCCATCGGACTGACTTTCGGCAAACTCTATCGCAAAAGAAAAGGGCATAATGGCGAACCGAGAGCAACATACGTTCTCAATACAGTCAGAGGGAAGTCAATGCAAGCAAGTTTATTATAAATATCGAAGAAACGCGCGTCGCAACTCGTACGAGCGGCCAGCGGCGAGCAGCTTCTGCAGGCGAAGCTTCCATCGAAGATGCCTGTGGCGCCAGCTCTTTTATGCGACACCAACTGCGTCAGAGGAGCGGCAGAGTAAGCCCACTGCCCTCTTCTGTAGCTGGGCCTCAAAAATGTCACGTGACGCTCCCTCCTGGTTTTTTTTCCTCCATGATCGTCAAGAAGCATGCTTTGCCATAAGCCTGAGCATTAAAAATGGCGCGAAAGGGCCGACTGAGTAAAGGTATGGGACCTAATTGGCGTCCCCCTCACATGATTAGGAGGAGTGCGCGCGCCCCACGTGCGCACGCCTATGGTAATGATTACACCAAGTTTAAATCTATCTAGAAGGCTTGCGTGGCTTCTTTAGGTGTTACGGGGCGTCCTGAATCAAAGCTCGGCGTCAAATAAGTGCAGGCTACGATGCCGGCGAGCTGGCTAAGACCAACAACTTGCCTTAGCGACGCTCATGACGAAGTTTAACATAGCTTTAGCTGTAGTCCTCGTAAATGGCACTGAAAGATCTGAATCACCGAAGGCTGATTTTATCGCTCTGAGTCGACGAGCTAATTCGGACGAACCGCTTAGTATCGAAACCATAAAAAAAATTGGGGCAGCTAGGCACTAGGGGTGAGAAGACTGAGGAAACAGGGGAGCTGGTGGCCTTCCCCTCCTCCTTCCTCTCCTCTTCCTCACCCTCACGTCACTCCTCCTTACCCTCACTTCCCTTTCCCACCCCTTGCTATACTATAGTATACATGGATATGCTATGCTTTACCCTTGCCCCTTCTCACCCGCACATCACTTCTCCCCCTCACTTAATTTCCTTTCCAACCCCCTTTGCTATACTACGTACTACAGAAGGACATGCTATGTTTTACACTTTCCTCTCCTCCTATCCGTCCTACTCAACCTCACATCACCCCTCCTCACCCTCACTTCCCTTCACCACCCCTTTGGTATACTGCGCATGGCTATGCTATGCTAGGAGCTTCTTAGAAGGGTGTCTTGCTGGGCGAGTTGGTACGAGAGAGAGAGAGAGCAAAATTTTTAATGAAGAGCTGGAGATGTTTGCCTGGCTATTCGTCTGACATGCTACTCCAGGTGCTGGGTGATGATTATGATATATACACTGATAACCACACACACATACATAGACTACACTGTTTACAAAGTTTCGGTCAGGCATGTGGCCCGCAAGAAAGTTAGCAGCGCTTTTGTGGCGCCTAACGCACAGGTGCTGCTTTGCCATGGGCCCAGAATGTGCAAGGCCGCCTTCAGGTGCAAGGCCGCCTTCAGAGATCGTCTTTCTGATGCGTATCGCCTGCATTCACACAGAGCGTGTTTCAGGTCATCTTGGACGTTGCATTGAACGCACAATGGTGAGTCCGACAGCTTGATTTTGCTCTTGAAGTAATGAGTATAGGCGGTAACATCATTAAACGCAGCGCAAAAAACTTCTTAGTACACTCTTCTCTTTCCCACCCCTTGCTATGCTATACTGTACATGGTTATGCTATGGTTTTTCCTCTCATCTCCTCCTTTTCCTCCTCTTTTCCCTCCTCCGCACCCTATCATCTCATCAGTCCTCCTCACACTCAGTTCCCCTTCCCATTCCTTTGCATGGCTATGCTTTGCTAGGAGCTGGTTGGCACATAACCGCTTTCTGTGGAGCATACCCGCCCAGTTGTGTGCGGACGATCCCGGAGTTAAGCCAAGCTTAAACAGCTCCGCTGTTAGAGTATTATGCTATGCCCATTTCACGGGGCAGAGTTGGGCCACTTCGTGAGCAAGCAAAGTAAATGACGTCGTGATTAGCCTGCCTTAGGGGAAATGTGATGGTATCTGAGCTGGAGGACATTGAAAGGAGGTCGGAGGATCATCGACGTAAAGTGAAAACATGAAATAGAAGAACTTTCCATCTGATTGCAGAAGGAGAGGGAGAAATAACTTTAACAAGCATAAGGATGCCTGGTTACTGTGGGTGGAGCCCCTCGTCCAAGGCCTCACTGGCAATTGCGGCTCGCCGGGCCTGGTCAAGGGTCTCCTATTGGCTTCCCAAGTCCAGTTCGGAGAGTCGCGCCTCCCACGACCAATTTACGAGACTGTAATTAGCGGCGAGACGGCGTCTGCCGGACGCTGTGCGCACTGGTATGTTATGTGTTCGAGTGTCTGACTGGACGAAATACATTGGGCTTCGATCACAAACCAGGTGTCTAAAGGGTTGAGACTAAACGTTGAAGAAAGGTAAGTACATCGTGCTGGGTACAACCAGCTAAAACATCGTTCCAGAGCAAATTGTCATAAGATTGGCTCGGTCATCCTAATAGTGCGGACCTCTTTTAGGACATGGACAGCATACATATACTCAAACGGGAGATACGCTTACGGAAACATTCCGTGTTCAAATATGTGCCGTACATTCACGCGCGCTTCCTATCTAGCCGATGAGTTATTAAGCGTCGATACATTTAGCCCCTTCGCTCCACACTGTTCCCACGTGTAGGGTAGCAAACCGGTTTTCCTAAGCTGCTTAACATCCCTGCCTCTCCTTCTCTACTATTTCTTCTCTTCGCAGGTTATGGCTTTCATTTGCATATTCCGCACAGGGCTGGGCAAAGATACTTCAAAATTGTATCGCGATACGATACAAGATACTCAGGCAAGAAGTATTGGATACAGATACAAGATACTGCCGCAATAATTGTATCCGATACGATACTCAGGAATTGTATCTTAAGATACTTCGATACATTCTCAAATTTGTTATTATAAATCCATATAATGTAGCAGCAAACGCCTATGCACGAAAATGTCTGCTTGAAAATTTCTTAACTGTGACCTAGTTTGTTTTATTTCAATGAAATGTCTGTTAGTATCTCAAAAGTTTTGCCCTTCTTGCTCAAAGTACATTAGTTTCCTTCTCCAAAACAACCCTTTGCGGTTTGTTTTAGCTTCTTCACAGGACAACTCTTTATAAACTTCGCTGACAGTGGTTCTTGCTTGTCATTTCTGCAATTGGTGGGAGCCGCTGCCCAGCTTGCCGACCAGCTAGCGGGTTGCCATCATCACAATGACGTCAATAAGAAGTCTTCGCACGACGGCGCAAATACCGGTGTGGACTTTTACCTTGTCCGTAAAAGACAGTTTGCGCAATACCGTATATCCGGACAGGTGTACATCAGCAACAACGCTGGTAGCAACATCTTTTTTAGGCGGGGGGGGGGGGGGGGCATGGTGTATTCTAGGGGTTTGAGACCTTTCGCTAGCGGCCCGGCTCGCACACATGACCGTCTTCGATGCGTGTCATAATTTTCATGTTAACTCCTGTTATTTATATTCGTCACACAGTCACATCGGAAGATACCAATTTTGGTGTATATCAAGCTAGCGAAACGGCCGCCAGCGCACCATGAGCGTGGCAGGTAAGTCGTGCTGTACATGACATGCGTGTCATGATTTTCATGTTAACTCGAGTTTTTGTGTTCGTCACACAGTCACGTCGCGCAATACCAATTTCGGGGTAGATCAAGCTAGCGAAACGGCCGCCAGCGCCCCACGAGCGTGTCACGTAAGTCATGCTGTACATGACATGCGTGTTATGATTTTCATGTTAACTCGTGCGTTATTTATGTTCGTCCCACAGTCACGTCGCAAGATACTAATTTTGGTGTATATCAAGCTAGCGAAACGGCCGCCAGCGCACCATGAGCGTGGCATGTAAATCATGCTGTACATGACATGCGTGTCATGCTTTTCATGTTATGACTTGTCATTTATGTTAATCATACATTCATACCAATTTTGGTGTACATTCGATTAACCAAGCGACCAGGAGAGCACAAAGTCGTAGGCAGCTGGATAGATAGATAGATAGATAGATAGATAGATAGATAGATAGATAGATAGATAGATAGATAGATAGATAGATAGATAGATAGATAGATAGATAGATAGATAGATAGATAGATAGATAGATAGATAGATAGATAGATAGATAGATAGATAGATAGATAGATAGATAGATAGATAGATAGATACGCTCAAAGTCGCAGAAATTCGCTAAGAAATGCTTCGCATTTAAAAAAATCGAGAAAACAAGAGGTACGTGGGCTCGGCGTACACGTCCGTGCGCTTGTCTTCCTCATATTCTGCCCTCACTGGATGACTCTGGCGTAAAAATAAAATAACGTCACTGCCCTTAGACTTATTCAGATGGCTTAGTGGCACCAGTACCAGCTTGAGAAGCGGAGCTTGGCCAGCGATTATTGTTTCGCACGGTTGTGTTGCGAAAGAAGTATCTTGTATCTTAAGATACACGATACATTATCGAATGTATCGGAAATACAGATACAGATACTCGTCTTTCGAGACATATCGCGATACAGATACAAGATACCCGTAGAGTATCTAAGATAGTATCTAAGATGCATGTATCTTCGATACTGCCCAGCACTGATTCCGCATATGCTCTTATCTTTGTGGTAGCCGATTATGCAGCAGTTTGAGGACGTCCCCACAGTCATTGCAATTGACTGATAGGTGACCAGCTCTAATGTGCAATATTTTATGGGCCCTCTGAACCAGTTACCTATACATCGGCCCGCCTGGCCAATGTAGTTTCGGCCGCATGACAGTCGCGGCACATTGCAGACCACTCCTTCGCCCGGGATACAAATCAGTTCGGGGTTTTCTTTGTGCACACCCTCGGCTTTTTATATAGTCGGGTTCAGCCAATACCGAAGGTTTAGGCTTTCCGGTGCGGAAAATGCCGCCTTCACACTGACCTGACTGGCTACCTCTTTCAGCCCATGCGAGATCATATACGCAATGACCCCCACCTTCTGTTTGTTCCTAGATGCGCTCTCGGGGACGCCACATGCGCCTGCAACAACGATAAACACCGGCGTTTTGGTGGCCTGGCGAGTTTAAACGAGCCGCATGTACTGGCAGGCTGGTTACAGCAGCATGAACATAAAATTTTCGAAAAGCATTTGTGCAACACATTAACAGTACCACACTTAACGAATTTTGAGTGCGACGATTTGCACGACGTGAGTGGTTTGTTAACTCTGGGACGAAAAGCCCAACACGCATATTTGTATACATTTAGTTACATTGGTATGCACATGTATAGCGTTAACATTGCCCTTATGCGTTATGTTTGGTCTTCCGCTTGGGTGCAGGGTGATCGAGGTGCCCAAGCACCAGCGGGTAGACCTTACGCTGAAGAATTTCCGCGTTCTAAATCAAATAAATAGCAATCAAAATTGCTTTTGTACTCTATGTGAGCCCATTTTGTGCCAGGAACACATTACTTGAATAAGTTCGCACTCCTCAGACTCCGAATTATTTGTTTTAGTGGTTTTCCGCTGCTCTACAAGCGAAAGTCAGCAAACGTTAATACGAGGGAGCTTGTTTTTGCGCCCCGACTCTCGTCTCTTTAAAGTGCCAGAACCTGGACGCCTTCCCGAGCCATTCAGTGAGAAAACGAGGAAAGGTGACGAAGAAGAGAAAGAAGCGAGACACAAGGGCTCCGGAGCACGCGTGTCAGCAGCGTCTGACCGTCCCAAGGCCCCGACCATAAAGATAAGCGGCGACAATTAGCTATGTCGAGGAGCGATTATGAGGGCAATCGGTGGCGGCGCTCACTCGCCACAGACAGCAGCGTCGACGGATGCGGCCATGGAAAGACATCGTGTGCACCTGTTGATTCCGCAACAAGACCCCGTTCCTGCTATCGCTCGACACTTGGGTCACCATCAGGGGCCCGCTGTCATCCCCAGACAACGTAACGTCAACGCTACGTGCGGCGCCGTCGGCCGTCCCTCCCGCAGCCCACCTTACTGCGCGCAGAGGCCCTTGTCTCGAGCCTAAGCGATTTTGCGAGTGGAAAGCAGTATTACACAGGTGCAAATAAATAATAAAAGGAAAGCTAGAAGGAAACCATAAAAAAAGAAAATAGAAAATCGTAATGTGTGTGGTCTTACGTGCAACCGACCGAAGGAAGCAATAACGCCTTGAACCTATAATTACCGAATTACCGCCCAATCGGTGCCCAGTCGAATGATGACAGTTCTCGAAATGATGAGTATACCTTCGTTATCTCATCTCGTGTACGACGTACATAAATACTTGCACCTTCTGCACAACACAGTAAATCGTCGAGGAGACGCGACACCGTTAATAGAGGGTATATGGACACTCACATAGCTGACCCAGTTTCAGTCATCTATGTGCTAGGTTGTGTTTTAGTGCCGGAAACAGCACTAGAAAACAACGAGGCAAGACGAAGAGACAGGACCAAGCGCTCGTTGCTTCGTTCTCGTAGTTTTCTCTCACTGTTTCCACTAATGAAACCGTACCAACATGCTCAACCCCAGGCCCTTTTAATGCGCAAGTATACAATGTCCTTCGTCTAAATAAAGGCCTGAATATTTTATTGTTATTGTGATTAATGATTTTTATTTCTATTACTACTGTTACTATTATTAATACATGTCATTGTGAATGAAACAGCGCACGTAAACGACCAGGACGCAGAAAGGGAACACACGACAGCGCTGACTTGTCAGCGCCGTCATGTGTTCCCTTTCTGTGTCCAGGTCGTTTACGTGCGCTCGTTCATTCATAATGCTTCACAAACAAGCCCAAGTTCGTATTGTTCTAAACACTACTTCTTGTCGAATAATAGATTTGTTGAAGTCTCACACGGACATTTATCTTGTTCGTCCCGACAAGTTACATTCACCCTTTAAGCTAAAGCTCTCTGCAGGTGCCCACCGAGCCCCCCCCCCCCCCCCCTGCGACATCAACGTATCCCCTAGATTCTCTAGATTTGCTTTCAAGCGAGGTGATTACATTGGCTTATACCATTACGTGTCCACCATTGATTGGATCCCGACAAATTCAGTGTTCATGACCAAGTCTATGAGTTTACGGAGCTTGTCTTAAGTAGTGTACGCAAATTGATTCCTCAGTATTTGATTACTCCTAAGCGCCATAAATGGTTCTAATCGGAATTGACAACTTCGCTAATGCATAAAGACCGCGCACATCGGGAAGTCTAGAAGTTCGTCTAACCAATGGAAGGAAGAATTCTGTTCTTCCGAATTCTGCGTAAACGCCTCTATAGACGGAATCACGGCGCATGTGTTGCATCCTTAGAAAAAGCGCCTCTGACGGACCGGCGGAGTTTTGGTAGCATATTTGCAAGCGCTCCAGCAAAAAAGGAGAGTGCTTTTGACTACTATATAGGCTCGAGTGGTATGGAAGTCCAAGTTGTCGCTGACTGCTCTGCTACTCATTTCTAATCCCTTTGTAAAGCTTCATATTCCAACACCTGTATCAGTCAACAGCACAGACATCTACATGTAGACATGAAATGCATCTAGCGATAAAATGCCAGACGGTTCCTGCATCGTTAGATGAAAAGGTCAGCGAAATGCCTTAAGCTCTTGAAGCTACCCTTATCATGCGGCCCTGATGGCATCCGCTCTGCCATTCTAAAAGCTTACGGCAGTGTGTTTGTCCCAGTTTCGACAATGATATTTAATAGCTGTATTAATGCTTCCCCTTTTCCCATCATGCGGAAAACTGCTCGTGTTCTGGCTGTTAAAACTGATGTCTCGAATTATCACCCGATCCTATTCTGTACCACATCAAAGATTTTGAAAGTTGCTCCTCACAACATATTGTCTTTTAGTCTTAAGAACTTTTTTCATTCCGAATCAGCATGGATTTCTCTCTGGTCGCTCAACTATAGCAAATATAGTTTCATGAAGCGGATATCTACGCCTGCACTTCAGATGGGGAGACTTGAGACCATTTACTGTGACCTTAACAAGACTTTTGACGTAGTGAGCCACTCGCTGACTATGAGTAAACTTATGCTCTTAGACGTTGACTCTTCAGCCGTAAATTACCTCAACAGCTATCTTTTTGAGAGATAATGTTATGTTACCGCAAATGGCCACAAACGTCTTCTTTCTACAAGGTAGCTTTCTACAAGCAACGTTGCTACAAGGTAAAGATCGGAGCCGACAAATGGAAACACAATGTACAATAAAATTTGTATAAGCTGAGGTAAAGGCCCAGAAAGGCTGGCCGACGTTTCGATAGATGGACCTATTTTTGTCAAAAGGCGCTTGTCCTCCTTGGCGAATTAATTTGAGAGAGTCAACCACTGACCCTGTAAGACTTGGTCATATATATATATATATATATATATATATATATATATATATATATATATACCGGGTGTCCCAGCTATCTTTAGCCAAGGGTAAAAGATACCATATAGTGAAATCAATTGCAAATTGCTGACAGTCACCTAGCACACTACAGACAACTTTTTGTTTTGTAATTAATTAATTTGTTAATTATGCTTATTTAACTAAATTGCTAAATATTGACTTAGGTAAGAAATACGACTTGCAAAGTTCGAGAGCGTCTTCAGAAACCCCAAGTGCATTATTTGCGATAAAGAAAGTCTCGCGTATGCAATTTTTTTCAAGCTGCAAAGAAATCCCGCGAAATACAAAAAGAACCACGTGACTGGCGCATTCGCGCGGCAGCGAACGTGCTGCTCTCAGCCGTGGTTTGAGCGAACGAAATCAGCTGCGGCCGCGACTCGCTGGTTCCGTTGCAGCGGTAGGCCGATAAGCTGGCGGTGGTTTCTTGGCCCGCGTCAGCCAGTTGGCGCGCGTGACGGTGCAAGTTGTAGCGAGCGTGGGCCAAGAAACCACCATTAACTTATCGGCCTACCGCTACAACGGAGCCGGCGAGTCGCGGCCGCAGCTGATTTCGTTCGCTCAAACCAGGGCTGAGAGCAGCACGTTCGCTGCCGCGCGAATGCGCCAGTCACGTGGTTCTTTTTGTATTTCGCGGGCTTTCTTTGCAGCTTGGAAAAAATGATACACGTGAGACTTCATAACTGAAAAAAAAATTATAACTGCGCTAAGGACGAGACACCAGAAACGAAGTGGAGAGGACGATCGCAGGTCCACTTCGTTTCTGGTGTCTCGTCCTTAGCGCATGCAGTTATAAATTTTTTTCAATTATGTCTTACCAACTAGCCCCCTAACGTACGCTTCTCGTGAGACTTCCTTTATCGCAAATAATGCATTTGGGGTTTCTGAAGACGCTCTCGAACTTTGCAAGTCGCATTTCTTGCCTAAAGTCAATACTTAGCAATTTAGTTAAATAATCATAATTCACAAGTAATTAATTACAAAACAAAAAAAAATGTCTGTAGTGCGCAAGGTGACTGTCAGCAATTTGCAACTGAGTTCACTCGCCTGCCTCTAATATTGTATCTTTTAACCCTTGGCTAAAGATAGCTGGGACACCCGGTGTGTGTGTGTGTGTGTGTGTGTGTGTGTGTGTGTGTGTGTGTGTGTGTGTGTGTGTGTGTGTGTGTGTGTGTGTGTGTGTGTGTGTGTGTGTGTGTGTGTGTGTGTGTGTGTGTGTGTGTGTGTGTGTGTGTGTGTGTGTGTGTGTGTGTGTGTGTGTGTGTGTGTAGAGAGAGAGAGAGATAATTCGTACCCTGGGACCACCGTACATATGCGTGTTAGGCATGTAGTAGTATTCCAAGCAACATTTTTGTGCATTACCTTCACAACTTTGTAGATTAATACAATTATGTCGATGGCGGCCTGCCCAGTAGTATAGATTTGTATCATTCAATGAAATTTTGTTAATTTCTAAAGGCTGCTCACTAATAATTGTTCTTTACTGTAGGTAGCAATGACTGCACCTTTTCTTTTTCGTAATGAGTACTCTTGCACACATTCAAATTCCCGTATATTAGCCATAGTTTGCCTTGTTTGTTTCTTGTCGAAGTGTTGTTTCCACCGCGTTCTTACTAGTATTGATTTCACTTATTGTATTTGTTAACTTGTGAATAATCACAAGATTTCTTTAAAAAATTAGGAATTTGTGGCATTAAAAGCGTAGTGCATTCTGTATACTGATCGTATTGTAGTCGTGCATAAGCAACGCGAAAATGATTCATCACGTCACTTAAGCACAACTACGTAAAAAATAAGAGAATAAACTATTTTCAATACGGCATATTGTTGGCCTTTGGTTCTCCGTCATTCGTCAAAATTTTTTCGGTGTACCATAAAATCACCTGCTTGTTACGCGACGTCACAAATCTGTGAAATCTCGCGGCGTTAAAATGATGGGTGCACACTAAACAGCGCATTACTATGTTAAATAATACCTAAACTTTTTGGAATAGCTAGACAGTGTCTACCTCTGAACGTAATTCAAGAAGGCTTCCCGCCGATCACATTGGCAGCGGCTACTTATAGCAGCTGGCGAGATGGATTCATATGGGTATAATAAATATTTTTCAATTGTAGGATAACAATGTTGAACTGTTTGTGCGCGTATACAACTTTTTAAACTCGTCTTTGCTGAGAGAAAGGGAGAGAGAAAAATAAACAGCGCTGCGCGTGTGTGCTTCTTTGCCGTCTGAGTTGTATTTTGCGCTGCACAAGTCAACTCAAGATGAATCCAGGCCAACTATACCGACTGTCAAATCAGTATCCTTAGTCCAGAAAACCGTAGATCTTGACCATGCATATCCGCGGTCCGGTAGATCAAGTTGCGCGGCAAGCTTGAAAGCTGGACTTACCAATGTGCTCAAGTGCACTGCCTTATTCGCCGCCTTGTTGCAAGCCGCCGCGATCGCTGCAAGCTATGATAGCGTGTTAATCGGGGACTAAAGCGGAAGCCTATTTTAGCTCTCCTGGCTCGACCCAACTAAAACACTCAACTCTTCTGCACACTCATCGACTCACAGCAGCTTGAATTCCTTTACGATGAAACAAAATTAATTTCCTGAAAGAGGAAGAGGTTTGATCGGTCCATAAAACATTTACTAGTTCTCGCAAATATTTGCGTAGTCGATTATTTAAACTTCAGGCCAGACAGAGCAGAACAAAAGCATGACAGGTTGTTCTAACGTTAAAGAAAGAGAGAGAGAAAGAATAAACGTTTATTAACTATTCCTATTAGCACCTAAAGTGGGTGGGGCCCTTCGTCCAGTGTAAAGAGCCCCTGCTCAGCGGTAGCCTCCTCTGCATAAGCGGTCTGCACCCAGTGCTGGGCAGTATCGAAGATACATGTATCTTAGATACTATCTTAGATACTCTATGGTTATCTTGTATCTGTATCGCGATACGTCTCGGCATATAGCAGGAATGAGGAATTCCGAATAGCAGAAGAACCGTGGTTTACAAAAATGAAAGAGGAACTGGCCTGATATTAACCCTTGAGGGACCCCACTGTTTACCCTGTACAAGGGAGGTGCAATAAAAGTTGCATAAACAGATGTAAGGGGCTTTGGACAGGCTGGCCAGCGTTTTGATAGGTGGACCGATCATGTCAAAAAGCGGGCCTTATCATTATTGGCAGGTCAGTTTAGAGGGTCAATACCTCTAGATCTAACCCGCCAAGACTGACAGCGTGTCTTTTGACAGGGCAGGTCAACCTATCGAAACGTCGGCCAGCCTGTCTGAGGCCCCTTACCTCTGTTTACGCAACTTTTATTTCACGTTCTTTGTACGGGCGCGGATGCCTTGTGATCCTTAGAGGCATAGGCGTATCTACCAGGAGGGCAAAGAGAGGGCGCTCGGAAGCACTGAGGAAACGTAGGGGCCGGAGTCCACCCCCCCCCCCCCCCCCACACACACACTTTTGACAGTGGTCACTATCGGCTGCATACTGGGAAACCAACAACTGAGGCAAAGTTTTCCTTCAACACAGTAATTACGTAATTATGTCATGAAATTTTTCCTACGCTTCTGCTGTAAAGATTGTTCCCCGTGCCTCACGACCGCACACTGTAGGCTCTCTGCGGTGCAGACAGGGCTGGGCAAAGATACTTTAAAATTGTATCGCGATACGATACAAGATATTCAGGCAAGAAGTATTGGAGATACAGATACAGGATACTGCCGCAATAATTGTATCCGATACGATACTCAGGAATTGTATCTTAAGATACTTCGATACATTCTCAAATTTGTTATTATAGATCCATATAATGTAGCAGCAAACGCCTATGCACGAAAATGTCTGCTTGAAAATTTCTTAACTGTGACCTAGTTTGTTTTATTTCAATGAAATGTCTGTTAGTATCTCAAAAGTTTTGCCCTTCTTGCTCAAAGTACATTAGTTTCCTTCTCCAAAACAACCCTTTGCGGTTTGTTTTAGCTTCTTCACAGGACAACTCTTTATACACTTCGCTGACAGTGGTTCTTGCTTGTCATTTCTGCAATTGGTGGGAGCCGCTGCCCAGCTTGCCGACCAGCTAGCGGGTTGCCATCATCACAATGACGTCAATAAGAAGCCTTCGCACGACGGCGCAAATACCGGTGTGGACTTTTACCTTGTCCGTAAAAGACAGTTTGCACAATACCGTATATCCGGACAGGTGTACATCAGCAACAACGCTGGTAGCAACATCTTTTTTAGGCGGGGGGGGGGGGGGGGTCATGGTGTATTCTAGGGGTTTGAGACCTTTCGCTAGCGGCCCGGCTCACACACATGACCGTCTTCGATGCGTGTCATAATTTTCATGTTAACTCCTGTTATTTATATTCGACACACAGTCACATCGGAAGATACCAATTTTGGTGTATATCAAGCTAGCGAAACGGCCGCCAGCGCACCATGAGCGTGGCAGGTAAGTCATGCTGTACATGACATGCGTGTCATGATTTTCATGTTAACTCGAGTTTTTGTGTTCGTCACACAGTCACGTCGCGCAATACCAATTTCGGGGTAGATCAAGCTAGCGAAACGGCCGCCAGCGCCCCACGAGCGTGTCACGTAAGTCATGCTGTACATGACATGCGTGTTATGATTTTCATGTTAACTCGTGTGTTATTTATGGTCGTCACACAGTCACGTCACGCAATACCAATTTTGGTGTATATCAAGCTAGCAAAACGGCCGCCAGCGCACCATGAGCGTGGCATGTAAATCATGCTGTACATGACATGCGTGTCATGCTTTTCATGTTATGACTTGTCATTTATGTTCCTCATACATTCATGCTACGCCATACCAATTTTGGTGTACATTCGATTAACCAAGCGACCAGGAGAGCACAAAGTCGTAGGCAGCTGGATAGATAGATAGATAGATAGATAGATAGATAGATAGATAGATAGATAGATAGATAGATAGATAGATAGATAGATAGATAGATAGATAGATAGATAGATAGATAGATAGATAGATAGATAGATAGATAGATAGATAGATAGATAGATAGATAGATAGATAGATAGATAGATAGATAGATAGATAGATAGATAGATAGATACGCTCAAAGTCGCAGAAATTCGCTAAGAAATGCTTCGCATTTAAAAAAATCGAGAAAACAAAAGGTACGTGGGCTCGGCGTACACGTCCGTGCGCTTGTCTTCCTCATATTCTGCCCTCACTGGATGACTCTGGCGTAAAAATAAAATATCGTCACTGCCCTTAGACTTATTCAGATGGCTTAGTGGCACTAGTACCAGCTTGAGAAGCGGAGCTTGGCCAGCGATTATTGTTTCGCACGGTTGTGTTGCGAAAGAAGTTTAAAAGTCCGGGCGAGGCGGGGGGAAGAGGGCAGTGAGATTTGTTTTATTTATATTTCTGAAAGGTGCAACCTCTCCTTATTTTGCTAAGGCCACAATAATGACCTTCACTCGCAAAACAGCAAGCGTATATGGTTTTTATTCTCTGATGGTTCTGTATCGTTATGCAAGATCTACGATGTCAATGATCTCTGTGTTCCCTTTGATACAACCTCACAGTTTTCTCCTTACACTAAGCGCGTTGCTATGCGGGGTCTTCGCTCTGTCGGCTCTGTTTGCCAACTATACAACGAATTAAATTCTCTAACGCACTTTCGCGAATTGTACACTACAATTTGTATTCCCCTATTCCCCAAGCCAACTCACGAACACATTTTGGCGTAGGAAATATGTGACGTAAGTCTATTCTATGAATGTTCGTAATATCGAAGCTTACGAAGTCTGCCGCTGGAAATATGAGCGCTATATATAGTCGAAAAAAGGCGTGCATGCAACGGTATAGCACAAGTGCACGCGAATTTCCGCTCTTGCGCCAGCGGTAAGCGCTAGTCGATTCACAAAACTGAACCAGCTGCCGCCGCTGCCGACGTAAGCATAACATTCCGCGATAACAGACGAGGGAAGGGGGGGGGTAGCAGTTTTACGATCTGATTACCGCGAAAGTTCAGGGATTTATAACGCGAAAAAAAAGAACGAACGGACGAAGAGAGACGACACGGATAAGCGCTGTCCGTGTCGCCTCTCTTCGTCCGTTCCTTCTTCTTCCTTTTACTTTCTTTTTGCGCGCTGTAAATTTTCTTGCGGAATGAAGTTTCCCGAACATAATTCTGCCAGGTTTCAGGTAAAGGTGCCGCTGATAAACGATGGAACGCGCTGTCACGGGTGGTTGGCAGAGAGACCATGACTGTTAGTTGACCATGACAGGCGCTTCCTTGTTGCCTGAGCGCTATGGTGGTGTTGTCGGATGCGCGAACAGCCGTACAGCGAATCGCATCCGAATTCGCGCCATGTGTCCAGCACGCCACTTGCTTTCGAAAAGACAAGTGTATATCCTTGTCAGCGTCACAACGCCCATGGAATTGTGGCTCATCACTTCGATGATAGAGATTTTGCTGATAAAATTTGTGCCTTTTTCCTGTGCCACATAGGGTATTGTGGCAATGTGCTAGAGGGCCGTCTGCACAATTAGCATGCGCATACTGAATGAAATAATTCACATTGTATACACTTGTTTGTCTTGGTATACGTGCTGTGCAGACGGCCCTCTAGCACATTGTGGAAACGGCGCCGTAGGCTGCTCTCGGGCGTCCATGCTTACCATTGGGCCCGCCAAGCAAGCTCCCAATGTAACGCGAATTCATTACTCGTCGCCCTGACATCAACGCCAGAAGACTTTCGACCACTCAAGAGTCACTGACATACATCTTGCATTTTGCCTCTGCCTGTGACGAGTGTCAGCTGCAAGGGAGACCACGTGCTTTGCGGCGAAGCACCAGCAAAAAGAAATGCAGGACGCGTTCGGAGGGCCAAATTCAAAAATTATTTTCTTCCTTAAAACAAAAAATTATTTGATTAGACTTTCTTCATTCCTTAATGATGTAGTCTACTATCAAGCGCCGCATGACGAGGATTTTTACTTGGACCGCATCAGTATGAAAAATATGGTCAAACATGCGACAAATCGCATATTTTCTCTAATTTCACAATTTTTTTCGGGAAGATTTGTAATCTATTTTACCCCTAAACATTTTTGTACTAAAATACACTTTCCTGAAAATCATACTATTATTTATATTGGTTAGGGAGAGTTCCAGATAGCTCAAGAAAAAATCACGAACTTTGAAGATTTTCGTAGTTTTTGAAGATACGTAGCTGATAGTGAAACACGAAATTTTCAGAATTAAAGAATAGGAGAACTAAACAGAACCTCTGCGATGGCGCAAGCGTGGTTTCGAAGCTCAACACAAAAAAATGGATTTTATACACATTTTTCTATAAGACACGGTTTAACAAATACAAGCGAAATTCGAGGGGGCGCCATGGTCGTCAAAATATTTTTCGAGCAAAAATGTTTTGCCACAATACTCTATGTGGCACGGGGAAAAGGCACAAAGTTTATCAGCAAAATCTGCGATGTGCGAGCGCCACGTCTGGGACACGGCATGGAATGACCCATATATATATATATATATATATATATATATATATATAAACAAGGAATTTCATTTATTCGACGCGTCGACGTTTTCCGTGAATGGAGTTAATATACAACGTTAAGAAGTCCGATTGCCGTGCGGCATGCCAAACGTGACTAGTAAAGGTTTTAAAGGTCCTAAAGGTTTATCATCACTTATCCTACAGCAGATGTTGAAGTGACCACCCGAAACGTCAAACTATTCTGACTTCAACAATATGCAGTCCCGAATTGTATGGAATTTCGCGGAATGTCGCGGTTTTCGTTATTTCATATTTATTCTTATTTTCCGGCATTCCACATAAAAAAACGGGGCTAGGCAATAAATTTTCGTCCTTCCTTAATATTTTGCTGCAAACCGCATTAAGATCGGATAATTTGTAACAAAGTACAGCCCAGTGAAGTAGGCCAGTTCTCAATGAATCACCCCGTATATATATATATATATATATATATATATATATATATATATATATATATATATATATATATATATATATATATATATATATATATATATAATGTCTAATAAGCTTAATGTCCGTTGTCTACAAGCTATTTACAAAAGTAATTGCTAACAGAATTAATACGACATTAGAGTTCAATCAATCAACCAAGGGACCAGGCAGGATTTCGTACAGGCTTCTCAACAATAGACCATATTCATACTGTCAATCAGGTGATAGAGAAATGCGCGGAATACAACCAACCCCTATACATAGCCTTCATAGATTACGCGAAGGCATTTGATTCGGTGGAGACATCAGCAGTCATGCAGGCACTGCGGAATCAGGGCATCGACGAAGCCTATATAAACATAATGGAAGGAATCTACAGCGGATCCACAGCCACTATAGTGCTCCATAAAGAAAGCGACAGAATCCCAATAAGGAAGGGCGTACGGCAGGGAGACACGATCTCTCCAATGCTATTCACCGCGTGTTTACAGGAGGTTTTCAGGGCCCTAGATTGGGAAGAATTAGGAATAAGAGTTAATGGAGAGTATCTCAGTAACCTACGATTCGCTGATGACATTGCATTGATGAGTAACGAGGGAGACGAATTACAGCTCATGATTACTGAACTGGATACGGAAAGTAGAAGAGTAGGTCTGAAAATTAATATGCATAAAACTAAAGTAATGTGGAACAATCTTGGCAGAGAACAGCACTTTGCGATAGGTGGCGAGACACTGGAAGTTGTAAAGGAGTACGTCTACTTAGGACAGGTAGTAACCGCGGAGCCGAACCATGAGAATGAAATAACTAGAAGAATAAGGATGGGATGGAGCTCATTCGGCAAGCATTATCAAATCATGAATGGTAATCTACCACTATCCCTCAAGAGGAAGGTATATAACAGCTGCATCTTACCGGTACTTACCTACGGAGCAGAAACCTGGAGACTTACAAAGAGGGTTCAACTTAAATTGAGGACGACGCAGCGAGCGATGGAAAGGAAAATGATAGGCGTAACCTTAAGAGACAGGAAGAGAGCAGAGTGGGTCAGGGAACAAACGGGGGTTAAGGACATCATAGTTGAAATCAAGAAGAAGAAATGGATATGGGCCGGGCACGTAGCACGTCGGCAGGATAACCGGTGGTCATTAAGGGTAACTGACTGGATTACAAGAGATGGCAAACGCGTGAGGGGGAGACAGAAAATTAGGTGGGTAGATGAGATTAAGAAGTTTGTAGGTATAACGTGGCAGCAGAAAGCACAGGACCGGGTTGATTGGCGGAACATGGGAGAGGCCTTTGCCCTGCAGTGGGCGTAGACAGGCTGATGATGATGATATATATATATATATATATATATATATATATATATATATATATATATATATATATATATATATATATATATATATATATATTTATTTATTTATATATATATATATATATATATATATATATATATATATATATATATATATATATATATATATATATATATATATGCACGGGGTTCGTCCGCTACAAGACAATACGCGAATGCAAACGGTGTATGCTCACATTTTCTTGAAAGTATTTTTTCTGAAAACAACATTAAACTACCCCGTATGTGTATATATCTATATATATATAGAGAGAGAGAGAGAGAGAGAGCTCGGCAAAACTTGTCTGAGATCAAGAAGGAAGAAGCTGCACAAACAACTTGAGGGGATTTGACCGCCTTATACCCGCGACAGCACAGCTGTGTTTAACAAGAACATCATAGAAAAAGTACATTTGTACGTATCATAAACTGAGACAAGCATAAATATACGTGTCATGCATGTAATAGTACATGCAAGCCGCACTTTTTTATACATCGACCACACAACTTTATGCATGAACATGATTATGTCAACAGCGCCCTTCCCAGTAGTACAGTTTTGTGTCATTCAATTAAATTTCGTTAATTTCTAAAAGCTGTTCACTGATTGCGTCTCTTCATGTAGGTATTAATGACTGCACCTTTTCCGTAATTAATGCTGGACTGTCCTACTTGCACGTATTGAGGTTTGCGTGTATTGTATTTTGCCTTGTCAGCACCTATAGTTGAAATTGTGTTTCTAGCGCGCTGTTGTTGTGTAACTAATAATAATAATAATAATAATAATATAATAATAATAATAATAATAATAATAATAATAATAATAATAATAATAATTATAATTATTATTATTATTATTATTATTATTATTATTATTATTATTATTATTATTATTATTATTATTATTATTATTCCGCAGTGACCGAGATTTCAGTGAAACCAAGCAGAAAGGCGGTGGCGTGCTGATTGCCATTGACAATTCACTGAAATCCGTTAGACGGAAAGACCTAGAAACTATCGAAGAATCCATTTGGCTAGAAACCAACCTTGAGCGCAGTGGAAAATTGTTGATTGGATGTTTCTATTTACCGCCCAGCATGTCCCCTGCCTCGTTTCATGATGTCATGTCTTCCATTGAACTTGTGGTATCTTCTCATAGTGGGCACAGAATTATTGTTCTTGGGGATTTCAATGCACCTGGAATTGACTGGAGCACGCTTACTTTTTCTCATTACAATCATTTCATAGAGAAAAAGTGCAGCCTGCTCTTGGACTTTCTGGCGTTTAATTCCCTACTGCAACATAACTCAGTCGTCAATTCCAGTGGCAACGTCTTAGACCTGTGTGTGTCAAACGATCAACCCCTTGAAGTTTCCCGCTCCGACATCTCTCTTGTACGTCCGGACAAATTCCACCCACCACTTAACGTAAGATTATCCGCATCATCCGAAACAACGAGCTTCAGCAGTTACGTAAACAAATCTCCGAGATTTGCCTTCAAGCGAGGAGATTACACCGGCCTCTATCATCACTTGTCTACCGTTGAGTGGTCACAGGTTACTGACAAACCAAATGTTGATGAGCAGGTTGATCGGTTTACGGAGCTTGTACTGAGCAGCATGCGTAATTTTATTCCCCAATATACACCTAAACAACGTAAATATCCCCACTGGTTCTCATCTGAACTTATCAGTGCACTGAAGCATAAAGATCACGCACACAGGAAATCTAAATGTTCTCCATCCAGCGAGTGGAAGGAAGAGTTCAGCTTCCTTCGAACTCTCTCTAAACGCCTATATAAACGGGATCATAGTTCGTATATTGAATTCTTAGAAAAAAGCGCCTCTGACAGGCCGGCTGAGTTTTGGAAGTATGTACGTAAACGGTCCAGCAAAAGCGGAGAGTCCTTCAGACTACTGGACTCAAATGGGGTAGAAGTGCATGCCGTCGCTGACTGTTTTGCCACGCATTTCTCATCCGTTTATAAGGCCTCAGACTCTAGCACTGATATCAGACAACAGCCCAAGGCGGTTAGCTCATCCAGTGCTTTGTCGCTGGATGAAAATCTTATCTGTGAATGCATTAAGCGCTTAAAACCATCCTTATCATGTGGGCCAGATGGCATCCCCTCCGCCATACTAAAAGCTTATGGTAGTATATTTGTCCCAGTACTAACTACGATATTTAATAACTGCCTGGACACTTCCACATTTCCAAGCATGTGGAAAACTGCTCGTGTTTTTCCAGTATTTAAGTCGGGCTCTAAAACAGATGCTTCTAATTATCGCCCGATTTCTCTACTATGTGCCACATCAAAGATCTTCGAGCTGGCTCTTCACGACATATTGTCTTTTAGTGTGAAAAACTCATTGATTCCTAATCAACATGGTTTTCTCGCTGGCCGCTCAACTACCACAAATCTTGCTAGTTTCATGACGCAGATCTCCACACCTATTTCTCAGAGAGGACAGGTTGACGTAATTTACTGTGACCTGAGCAAGGCTTTTGACGTAGTCAGCCACACGCTGATTATGGTTAAACTTGCGCACTTTGATGTTGACTTGTCAGTTGTGAATCTCCTGCAGAGCTATCTGTTCAATAGATATTGTTATGTTGCCGTAAATGGCCAAACGTCTTCTTTGTATAAAGTGACTAGTGGGGTCCCTCAAGGGTCGGTATTAGGCCCACTCCTATTTTTAATTTACGTTAATGATGTTTCTTTTGGCATTCGTAATTCTTCTTTCCTCTTGTATGCCGATGACATCAAGATTTTTAAGGAAATTCATTCAGTTAACGACTGTCGATTGCTGCAGTCAGACTTGCGCTCTTTTTCCGAATGGTGCGACGGTAATAACCTTTCTCTGAATACCTCGAAGACAAAATTCATGTCTATCACTCGCAAAACATCTAGCGTGTCATTTCAATACTCTGTCAATTCTGTGCCGTTATGCAAGGTTTATGAAATCAGTGATCTTGGTGTTGTTGTTGACAGCGCGTTAAACTTTTCTTCTCACGTTAAGCGTGCTGCTATGCGGGGCCTTCGTTCTCTCGGATGTGTTTGTAGAATATCTCGAGAATTCAGGTCTCCCATGGCCCTACACAAATTGTACACGGCAATATGTCTTCCGCAACTTGAGTATGCGTCCGTGATATGGAATGGCATTGCTCAATCCAGCGGTAACACCATTGAACGAGTCCAGAAAAAAATTCCTCGGCATATATAACCATCGCTTTGCTAAAAATGACTCTGGATCTCGTTCAGGTACTGCTGAATTATTATCACTGCCATCACTTCACTGCCGACGAAATCGCTCTGATCTCTTATTTCTTTACAAGCTAGTCCACGGTATCATATCCTGCCCTGTACTTCTCAATTGTGTAAATTTTCGAATTCCGCGTAAGTTAACCAGAGAGAACAGACCGTTTCATGTACCCGCCTGCTTCTTCCAACACTCTACCGTTCACAGAATACAAAGTCTCTATAATGTTAATTTTCTTGATCTTGACGTTTTTCATAGCCCACAATCATTGTTTTTATCCGAGCTTTGCACTGTTTTGACATAGTGTGGCACAATGTACAAAGTCTTCCCTTCTCAGTCTTTCCACATAGTTGTATATATGCAATCTAATTTTTTATTCCGAGTCAATATTTCTCGTGTTGTCTTATTTTACTCCTCCCCTTTTGTGTTCATTTCTCTTTGTCTACGTGTTTTGGTCTTTTTATTTCTGAAAACTGTCTGTATTGTATTGTTTATTTTTATTGTTTTTTTTTGCGTGCGCCAGCACAAAGACCTTACGGTTGTTCCTGGGCACGTTAAATAAATCATTGATTGATTGATTATTATTATTATTATTATTATTATTATTATTATTATTATTATTATTATTATTATTATTATTATTATTATTATTATTATTATTATTATTATTAACTTGCCAACTATACAAGACTCCTTTAAAAAGTGAGAATTTGTTGTAATATAGGCGCAGTACATTCTTTATACACATCGGGTTTGCAAAATTGAACATTAAGTGCATGTTTGCAGGTGCAATGCATTCTTCGCGGTCGTAGCAATACCTCAACAGACAGCCTGACTTGTTGGTCTTGATTGATCTTGACTGTGACAGCGCGAAACACAACTCGGACGGGCAAAAAAGCACACATGGAGGTCGCTGACTCTCAATTCAAGATTTATTGCATACGATATAAAGAGTGCACGTGTGCCGTCCCCTCGTCCCCTACAAGTCAATACGCGAATGCAAACGGTGTAAGCTCAAATTTTCTTCAAAGCATTTTTTCTGAAAACAACATTAAACCACCCCGCTGTGTTTGCTTGCGTATTGGTCATTAGCTGTTTATGATTGGTCGAAGTTTTCTGGGCCATGCCTACAACACCTGCTCGTAACGTGATGCAACAAATGCCGCGAAAATGACCCAAAAAAAAATCCCCGCCATATCCACGAAGTGAATGACGTTAGAGGAGCTTGCTCGGAGATAATCGGGTAAACTGTGAATGCTCCGTGCAATTCCTCTGCTGTCATACAAAGACGTGACACGTTGTTATAGTAGCGATTGTGGTCAGGTTGTTGTCGAACCACAAGCGGTCGCAGACCTTGCAGCTGTGGCCGAACGTGTGGTCAAGCGCGAGTCGGCGCCACCAACTTCAGGTAGCGACCGCTTTCGGCGCTTGGCCGCTGCATCCCGCGCCCGTACCTCTTCGAGGTTCTCTTGCCGCCGCTTCCGCGCTGCTTAGGCTTCGCAGGCTTGTATCTCGGGGTCCGCACGACGCTGACGTCTCTCTGCGGCCTCGCGAGCTCTCACCGCAGGGTCTTGGCGGCGAGCCCACGCTGCTGCTGCTTTGCGAGCCCTCCGCTCCGCCGCCTTGTCTTCTTCGTTCATGTTATTAGTGTCGAAGCGCACTGACTGACGACTGTCGAAAGAAAGAGGAAGCGCGCAGTTGTGGCTCTCTAGCGGTCTCCTATCAAACTAGAGCACGCGCCAGAGTGGAGCGAGCGCCGCATGCTACAGTTGGCTATGCTATATGTGGTTTTGCCTGCGTTAATATCATCATCAAGGCTCTCGAAGAACAAGAAGAAGAAGACTTGTCTTTCGCGGTAGCGTGCGCTGAGCCAACGGGAGCAATGAGAACTAGCGGCTACTACGACGATGGACAAGCCCCAAGCATAAGGAGCAAGCTCCCAATAAATTATTTTAAATACTACATATTTTTCGCCATTGGTTCTTCGCTATTGGTCAAAAAATTTCGGTGTGCTGTTACCAGTGCTGGGCAGTATCGAAGATACATGTATCTTAGATACTGTCTTAGATACTCTACGGGTATCTTGTATCTGTATCGCGATATGTCTCGAAAGACGAGTATCTGTACCTGTATTTCCGATACATTCGATAATGTATCGTATATCTTAAGATACAAGATACTTCTTTCGCAACACAACCGTGCGAAACAATAATCGCTGGCCAAGCTCCGCTTCTCAAGCTGGTACTGGTGCCACTAAGCCATCTGAATAAGTCCAAGGGCAGTGACGTTATTTTATTTTTACGCCAGAGTCATCCAGTGAGGGCAGAATATGAGGAAGACAAGCGCACGGACGTGTACGCCGAGCCCACGTACCTTTTGTTCTCTCGATTTTTTTAAATGCGAAGCATTTCTTAGCGAATTTCTGCGACTTTGAGCGTATCTATCTATCTATCTATCTATCTATCTATCTATCTATCTATCTATCTATCTATCTATCTATCTATCTATCTATCTATCTATTCTATCTATCTATCTATCTATCTATCTATCTATCTATCAGCTGCCTACGACTTTGTGCTCTCCTGGTCGCTTGGTTAATCGAATGTACACCAAAATTGGTATGAATGTATGATTAACATAAATGACAAGTCATAACATGAAAAGCATGATACGCATGTCATGTACAGCATGATTTACATGCCACGCTCATGGTGCGCTGGCGGCCGTTTCGCTAGCTTGATATACACCAAAATTAGTATCTTGCGACGTGACTGTGGGACGAACATAAATAACGCACGAGTTAACATGAAAATCATAACACGCATGTCATGTACAGCATGACTTACGTGACACGCTCGTGGGGCGCTGGCGGCCGTTTCGCTAGCTTGATCTACCCCGAAATTGGTATTGCGCGACGTGACTGTGTGACGAACACAAAAACTCGAGTTAACATGAAAATCATGACACGCATGTCATGTACTGCATGACTTACCTGCCACGCTCATGGTGCGCTGGCGGCCGTTTCGCTAGCTTGATATACACCAAAATTGGTATCTTCCGATGTGACTGTGTGACGAATATAAATAACAGGAGTTAACATGAAAATTATGACACGCATCGAAGACGGTCATGTGTGCGAGCCGGGCCGCTAGCGAAAGGTCTCAAACCCCTAGAATACACCATGCCCCCCCCCCCCCCCCGCCTAAAAAAGATGTTGCTACCAGCGTTGTTGCTGATGTACACCTGTCCGGATATACGGTATTGTGCAAACTGTCTTTGACGGACAAGGTAAAAGTCCACACCGGTATTTGCGCCGTCGTGCGAAGGCTTCTTATTGACGTCATTGCATGGCGATGGCAACCCGCTAGCTGGTCGGCAAGCTGGGCAGCGGCTCCCACCAATTGCAGAAATGACAAGCAAGAACCACTATCAGCGAAGTGTATAAAGAGTTGTCCTGTGAAGAAGCTAAAACAAACCGCAAAGGGTTGTTTTGGAGAAGGAAACTAATGTACTTTGAGCAAGAAGGGCAAAACTTTTGAGATACTAACAGACATTTCATTGAAATAAAACAAAATAGGTCACAGTTAAGAAATTTTCAAGCAGACATTTTCGTGCATAGGCGTTTGCTGCTACATTATATGGATCTATAATAACAAATTTGAGAATGTATCGAAGTATCTTAAGATACAATTCCTGAGTATCGTATCGGATACAATTATTGCGGCAGTATCTTGTATCTGTATCTCCAATACTTCTTGCCTAAGTATCTTGTATCGTATCGAGATACAATTTTGAAGTATCTTTGCCCAGCCCTGGCTGTTACGCTTGTTACGTGGCGTCACAAATCTGTGAAAAGTCGCGGCGTGAAACAAGGCGTGTGCACAGTAATCAGCGCATCCCTATGCTGAACAAAAATCACAGCATATCCACGGAGTGAATGATGATGAGTGGGCGAAGCTGCGGAGGTAAACCGTGAATCTTCCGTGAATTCTGCCCAGTACATCATCACCGACGTGAGATCGGGCGCGTTTATACTAAAGGTTCGACGAGAGTTATGACGACTTGCAGCTCACTTTAATTTTACATGTACGCTGTGAATTTTCATTGTTTACAAAACCATTGCTTTAGAAAACATCTGGCGTCTTTCGTTAAGCAGCTGGCGTCTTTTCGTTTTGCTTTAGAAACATCTGGCGTTCTTTCGTTTTGCTTTTACAAAACATCTGGCGTCTTTCGTTGGTTTATTTCATCAATCGACGGCGTTTTGAACAAAATTTTTATTGTTTAATCACGCACAGGAGAAATCTCACCAGGCACTACCTTGGAGGTAAACAATGGCTGCTAATGGGAATGAGAGACAGAAGAAGTCGGCTTTTAGGTAACACTTACACTTCTACTTCTACTAACGTTTCCTACTGGAACATGCCAATGGCTGCTAATGGGGAAAGTTAACGCGCACGCTGCGAATTTTTTATTGTTCAACAACGCACAGGAAGAATCTCCCACCGGCACCACCTCGGAGGTCAAGATCTGGTACTAGCGTTACGACTGGTTACGCACTACTACGACTACGAGGGACGAACGGGTGCCGCCTTAAGGAGCTTCGCCCCTAATATATACTTGGTCAAGCTGCTCCCACTTGGAACTCGGTCAAGCTGCTCGGTCAGCGGAACTCGGTCAGCGGATGGTCAAGCTGCTCCCACTTGGAACTTGGCCAGTCCCCCGTGTGTGACCCTGGAGACGTGTGAAAGCGCGTTATCCTGAAACAGAACCACACCCTCCATGCATGAGCAGCCCCGGCCTTTTGTTCTCGATGCACCTGCGTAGGAGTGTCTCACACAGTCTTCCCTGCGTGCGGTCACAATTCGGCGATGAATGGTGGCCGGTTTAACACCTTGCACTGTCAGAAATCGGATAACGCCTCGCTGCTCTTCAATCGTCGAATTTTGCAAAGTGAATGCCATCCTGTCTTCACACGCACAGCCGCGTTCTTTATAAGAGCCTCTACTGTCTCCTGCGCACGCGGGCGCCCCCACATGCTCCGATCGACGTCGGGGACTCCAATCGCATCCCTGGATGTCTCGCTACGTTCTCCCATAGCGGCATACATCTTTGTTAACGGCTACGTTGTTACGACGTTTCGTACCTTTTCACTTGAACACGCCTTGTATGATCGGTCCACTAGGTCATACGAGAAAGCGACGAGCAGCACGAAATTTACCTGGTTGGGAAGGAAACAAAAAAAGTTCCTGGCAGAAGGGAACTTAAGTCTTATTGAGATCCACCGCTGGCTTTTCTGTCCTTGCTTAGTGCAACGTATCCACACTTAACTTTAATATGTCATTTGTCTCATCCAATAAGACGTATACGTCAACGGGAAAGTGCAGTGGAATGATTTTGACGTCGCAAGGGAAGCCTCAGGTAAGCGTTGAACGGCTTTTGGGACTTCCTGAAGATTTCGAGCAACTGATTTATCGCTGGCTTTGAGCATGTCACCTCCATGACGAGGAACGAGACCAAAGAGAATGGTGCTTTGATGACCTGCCACATTTTTATAAGTTTGCGGTGGTGTGTATGGCAAGGACACATACGACGGGACTGCCAGACGCCGCGCTGTATAGTGGCGCACCGCCCTTTGTCCTTTTCACCTTCAATGTCATTGGAATTCAGGAAGTGGCTGGAGGTTCAATTCCACATACACCATTTTGCAGAACAAGCTCTCGGTATTGTCAAGCTCTTTCCATGACCTTTCGGTAAAACGCTGAAGAAATAAACATCATCATGATTACCCTCATTAGCCCCGGTTAAGCGACTTGTTTTTTGCACGCCTAGGAAGGTCTGCGGCCGGCTGTCAGGATCACGGGTTGAAAAATGCTTTCGGTATGTAGATGACTACCTCGTTTTAATAGATAATGGTGACGCTGCTTTCGGTGACACGTACGCCATGTTCAAAGAGTGCTTGAGTTCTTTGTTGATAACCCATGAAGACCCGGAAAATGGTTCGATGCGTTTTAGGGGCGAAGCTCCTTAAGGCGGCACCCGTTCGTCCCTCGTAGTTGTCGTAGTCGTAGTGCGTAACCACTCGTAACGCTAGTACCAGATCTTGACCTCCAAGGTGGTGCCGGTGGGAGATTTTTCCTGTGCGTTGTTGAACAAAAAAAAATTCGCAGCGTGCGCGTTAACTAAGTGCCGAATTCTTCTGTCTCTCATTCCCCATTAGCAGCCATTGGCATGTTCCAGTAGGAAACGTTAGTAGAAGTAGAAGTGTAAGTGTTAGCTAAAAGCCGACTTCTTCTGTCTCTCATTCCCATTAGCAGCCATTGTTTACCTCCAAGGTAGTGCCTGGTGAGATTTCTCCTGTGCGTGATTAAACAATAAAAATTTTGTTCAAAACGCCGTTGATTGATGAAATAAACCAACGAAAGACGCCAGATGTTTTCTAAAAGCAAAACGAAAGAACGCCAGATGTTTCTAGAGCAAAACGAAAAGACGCCAGCTGCTTAACGAAAGACGCCAGATGTTTTCCAAAGCAATGGTTTTCTAAACAATGAAAATTCACAGCGTACATGTAAAATTAAAGTGAGCTGCAAGTCGTCATAACTCATCGAACCTTTAGTATAAACGCGCCCGATCTCACGTCGGTGATGATGTACTGGGCAGAATTCACGGAAGATTCACGGTTTACCGATGAACCTCCGCAGCTTCGCCCACTCATCATCATTCACTCCGTGGATATGCTGTGATTTTTTTTAGACTTAAAGTTGACCCTTTCAGGTAACCGTGACTTGTGTTGGAAGAACGAACAGCGGGCGAATAAGCCGCTTCTGTCGTTTGGGTCAGCGCACAGTCTTTGGAATGCACTCACTAGATCAGGGGGTCTCAAACATGCGGCCCGCGCCCGCCCATGGCTGCCTTCATCCAAAGTTTTGTTTGATGACTTTAAGAATGAATTTCTTTGACTTCGCTAAATGGTACTCGCAGTACTTTCGCGCGTATTGCGATTAATAACGCTTCTTTTCGGGTATATGCTGCACAAACGCGACTGGTCAGCGTTTTTTTCGTTGCGAAAAAGAATCAGACCTGACAACAGAGTTGGCGACGGACAGCCAGTATCAAGGATGAAGGTGACGGTCGTTCCTTACGTACACCGTGTGTCGCATAGACTCAAGAAGATAGACCTACGTTCGGGTGTTTCTGTTGTCTTTTCCGCGCCGCACAAACTGCATCAGAATTATGTATAGGGCTCAGTGTTTTCGGAGTTTATTTTTCTTGAAATTCGGAGGGTGTTTTTCGGAGTTCATTCTTTTGGCGGGAATTCGGCGTTTATCGGAGTTTATTTCTCGTAAACCTGCAATTCTCCGAAATTAGGAGTTTAATTTTGCATTGTTCTCAATACTCCAAAATCGATGAAATGATATCTCAACACGAGAACATCAGAACACACGAATCGTATTTTAGTTACCTGCAAGGTTTGAACGCACGAACACATATACACACAAGTGCAAATACTTGAATACAAATTTGTCCGCATTACAATCTTAAAGCCTCTTGTAATAGACGCAAGCATACTTTACGAGGTTACTGTCACTGATGGAAGCGCGCTCCTCTCGTTTGACGATTCTCAGCTTTGAAAATGCCCTTTCAACGTTTGTGCTAGAAACAGGGAGAGCCAGCAGACTCAGCGCACAGCGAGAATGCACTGGTCACTGAACAGTGTGGAGCCCCCAAAACGACAGGGATTCAACAATATTACTGATTTCATAACTCTGATAGTCCGAAAAAGCACTCATGATCTGAATCATGTCGTCAGTTTCAAGAAACACCCAATTAAAAATCGGCTTACATTATTTAAGATTGTTTTGTTCTGTTAGTATTACGCGCAGGATGCGAGTAGTGCAGTTTACTCGGGAGCTTACGCGAGCACCAGCGATAACGTTGGAAGCTTTCACCTCCGATGGATATAAGACGACGCGTTCCGCCAACGATCAGATTACTGACGGCCGACGACTGTAGTCGCCGCTATCAGTGTACAGCGTGCTCTGCTTGTACATTGACTTAATTTTCTGGGCACAAGTTAGCCTAATAAAGTGTTTCGTCTCTATCATGTGACTGCCGCCTTCTTCGTCGTCGTGACAATATCACCACGTGACAGTATATCAAGATGTCGTCTCGTGCTCCCGTGGGCGTGATACGTTGACGTCTCTCGCTCCGTGCGCGACAAGTCCTTTGTTAAATGTACGATGGGTGCGGCCTACGAGATACTTTGACGTCAGGCGAAGTATATATCGGTCAAACCGGCCGATAATGACCGCTTAGAACACGCCTTTTCGACAGGGTCATATATACTGACCGTTAAAATCGCAGCTTATCGGATAAATCCGAATTGTCAAAAACTTTACCGGCAAGTGTTTATCGGATTTTGTCGAATTTATCCAAAAACACGGAGCCCTAGTTATGTGCTAGGACATGTCTAGTGAAGCAGGCACCGCGCAAGTGCAAGGGGGAAAAAAAAAATTTGTTGAGTGGGCCGACAACCTCGTGTACAGTGTACCCCTTTCCTGCGGTTTGGTCAAACCAAACGGGGCGATGCCTGAACATCAGGTTACAAGAGCACAATTTGAATGTGCAGAAAAAAAATGACGGTTTCCTTGCTTAGCACTATACATGCTCAGTGCCACTGCCCTCCCGTGTTTGACCAAACTGTGGTCCTGGCAAAACATGCGAATGATCAGGCAAGAGTGATTGATCATCGAGGCCTCGAATACTGCCAAGGGTAACTGTGTCAGCAAACCCTATCGGTTGCCTCGACTCCAAAAGAACTGGCATACCTTGACTGCGTAAACCATGGTACACATCTTTGACATGTGTTTCTTTGACATGGTACATATCTTTGACGTGCTTTTGCATATCGTGTATTTTTTTTTTTTTCGTCCGATACAATTTTTCTACTTAACTACTTCATGCTTGTTACGCCACTGTTTGCGTGCGCTCACGTGATGTATAGTATGCCGACGTATATACATGTGCGTTTTTCAATAAATCCTCAGTTGGAAGTCAGCGCCTGTAATTGTTTTTCTTTGTCCGTTATCCGCTCATGCGCTGTTGAAGATACTCCGAAACACCAACAATTTCGTGGGGCCGCAACATTCATATGGGGACGGATTACCACAATGATGTATTCGCGTTTCTGCCGCAGACGCCTGTCCGCTCGTTTCTCCGGCGTGAGCGACTGCAGATGGCGACGTTCTTCCTCGGACTCGTGGTCTTTCGACGCATTCTCCAGTTTTGCACGGTCCTACTTTCGCTGTCTGTATTCGCGTTGCTGCTGTCGAGGCCTCTACGCTTTGTTAGCTTTCTGCTCCGGCGTGAAACTGCAGCAGCACCACCACGCAACGTAGAGGCAGGCGCAGCCGCGTGAGCGCGCTCCGCCATCTGCGCCGTCTCCGTTATTTCTTATTTTTATTATTTTGTCTACATACAAACACCAAGCCGGCCAAAATACCTCCTCTAGGACTAGAGGTAAACAGCTTCGCTGCAAAAATCCAAAGACAATTTTAGGTGCTAATGGCCAACTTCGTGAAAGTCGGATCGAGCGACAACTCCGGCCTCGACATGACGAATGCAACTGAAGGGCATGCAGAAAACAGGAGTTCGTATTTCGAGCGAACGAAAACGTCAGGGGCGGATCCAGGTGCCTACTTTGAGGGCGGGGGATATCATCCAGTAGGAACCCGTAGGGTGGGGGGGGGGGGGGGAGTACAAAGGCTGACGTCGCCGCCTCAGCAGTGCATTTTAGGAGGTAACGCATATTAGAACTGCCCAGAGGGAATCGATTATGGCGGCGCCTTTGACTACGTTGGAAATGTGCATATGGAAGCAGAAGAGGGCGGAGAGATAAGAGAGGTACAGGGCGGGGACAAGATTATCCTGTCCCCTTTAGGGCAGTGGTAGCTAAAGCAACCTGACAAAGGAGGCAAACTCAACAGGCAACGTGACAAAGGAGGTGGACGACAGACACTGAGGGGAGAGGGGGGCGATCCGTCACTGGTCAACACGAGTGATAGTATCGAGAATGGTGTGGCGAAAGAGAAAACAACCTGAAGTTAACGATGGAAAGCACTGAACGAGAACATGCGAGCCAAACAGCGCAGCACGCGGCCTGGGATTTACAATAAATTCTCAAAGTCAGCTAAAAAGCGCTTCCTCTTCTCTCGAAAGAAATGATGCTTACGGCGTCACTGACACAAGTTCCATGCCATTGGCTGATTTGAACAACGCTGGCTTAATTAAATTACCGTCTAAGTGTCAGTGGCGCCACGTCACTGGTGCAAAGCGGTAGAATGAACATAAGCGAAGCCGGCAAGCATCATCATTGCCGGTTTGATGCCATAATGGGGCAAGTAATACCCCGATCTTCCCACTTAATTTGAACTGATCAGCCACTTGAACAATCAATACGATTCCTGCATACCGGCACCGCTAGGTGTTATTACGCTGAATGTATGTTACGGGCACGTCGCAGGCAATATCATGTCAAGCAGCAGATGGTAGATCTGCATGCGGTCCAGGAGACTATGGTTAGCAAACAGGGCGTGACCGGCATCTTGACTGCATGACTTTAAATGTGGAGCCCTGCAATGGGAACAGCCATCTCACGTGATTTGTTAGAAATTCTGCTGGCATGGTCATGCGTGTGGTTACAATTTGCAGAGCGCTCATTAAGGGGACACTAAAGAGCAAAACGATTTTTCTCGCATTAGTAAAGCAGTCTTCCACGATACCAAAAACACCACGCTTTCTGCGCGAAGACGCTTAATAAGCGAGAAAACGCGCAAAAAGAAAATACAGGTGGCGACGCCACCCTGGAATTCCCGCACCATTTGCCGTGACGTCACATATTTTTGACAGCGCCTGCTTGGGCCTACGTAGTTCCTAATCGGTTAAATCGAAGTACATTGTCCTCTGAGGGGACCAGAGACTTGACATAACGAGTTTGTGGAAATTTCGTCGAGCCAGTTGCGCCAAAATACGTTAAATGCTCTTTGAAGTCTTTTACGTCACGAATTACAAAGTTCAGCGCGAAATTTAAAAATGAAACTTTGAACTTTGTTTTCTTTTCTAATAATAAACCTATGGTGGTGAAATAAACTACACAAGAGTTCTCCAAGCACACTTTATCAATCTAAACCAATTCATTGTTTCTCTTTAGTGTCCGCCAACGAGAGCAGAGACTGGAGTGCGTTTATCAGCTCCGCTGGTCATCCTTCATAGAGTGGAATGGCTCCAACTTTTTTAAGCAAAACAAATTATAAAGTGTTTGAACTATTGTAAACATTTGTTCACAATTAAGTTGGAAAAACTCTTAACATCAATCGGACACCCAAGTGGCTCGGTCACCTGGTCCCGAGGACTGGCTTTAGTGGCTCAATGCGGTTGCACGAAACTGTCAAGACCATTTCAGGGACCCCTTAGCAAGAATCTCTCAGTAACTAAGGCCACTGGGCTTCAGCAAGGACCAAATGTAGGCCCTGTTGGCTTTACCTGTTGTTGCCATTCAAGGAGCTGCCAGAGAAGTTAGAACACACACGTACACTATGGATGGTCTCTGCCTATGCGGCTTCAATGTGGATAGTGTCTTGAGGGTAGTGCAAAAAATACATTACGACCATGAGGCAACAGTGTTTTAGCCTCCACCAATTAACTTCATACACATGGTCATTTTTGCAACGGCCATCAATGTCATCTGTCAGTTGTCATGCGAACAGAAACCAGTGACGGCAATTTTCATGCCAGTGGTGCTCTGCTTGAGACTGCAACTCTCTAACAGTTCCCATGGGCAGTATTTCTACCTGCAGGGCAGCTATAATATTTGGCTGCGGACAAAGATGCATACCTGATTGAAGAGAACGTGGCTGCTGTAGAAAAATGGCTCCGCATTCCCTTATAAGACACCCACCACGGCCAGATCCAGAGGGAGGGTCCGGATGTCCTGACGCCCCTTTTAATTTTTGAATGTATAAGCTGAATATAGGTGTTGACACCCCATCTCAGCTTTAGGTATCGGACTTCCCATAAGTTGACCCCTCCCCCCCTTCGGAAAAATCCTGTGTCCACCTCTGACACCAACCATGTAGCAGCATTTTAACTTCGTTAGACTGACCACATGGCGGTCCCTTACCACTTGAGGTTCTGGCTATGCTAAAGTTTCATTTTCCAAAGGTCGTAAAAGCTACCTCATGGCTTAAGTTACTCGAGCATTTTGTAAATATAGCAGCATTTAGCATTATCCACCACTTGACTGTTTCTTGAAATGATGCCATTGGTGTCGAAATCACATGCAGAGTAGACACATGGGACAGACTGCATACAAACTACCATAGCACAGGAACACTAATGAAAACGAAGCAAACTCTATGACTGTCATTACATGCAGGAGAAAGTTTCATTTGAGGCAGCCACTTCAAGACAATTTCAATATGTTGCACTAAAGCAAGCCCCTAATCATAACTACCATGTGCTAGGTTTTCAGCACATGCCTTTATTTACAAAATACTAGGGGTGTGCGAATATTCGAAATTTCGAATATTTTTCGAATAGTGTTTACTATTCGATTCGATTCGCACTGAAATTTTACTATTCGAACTTCCCAAAGACAAATGCAGTCAACGTCCGATTGAAAGTGACCCCTTCAGATTTTCAATATGCTTCACCTCATTACACTCTCGTAATGCGGCAAAGCTGCCTTTCAATCTCCGTTACGGTCGAACTTAGCCAAGAGACAAAGCCCGGTTGGAAGTGGTCCCTAGATTTTCAATATGCTTCACCTCATCACACCCCCGTATTGCGGCAAAACTGCCTTTCAAGCTCCGTTACGGTCGAACTTAGGCAAGAGACGGTCAACGTCCGATTGGAAGTGCTCCCTAGATTTTCAATATGCTTCACCTCATCACACCCCCGTATTGCGGCAAAGCTGCCTTTCAAACTCCGCTACGGTCGCAAATGTATTAACTCAAGAAAACGCTGGTTCCAATATGGAGATGAAAGATTTGGCAGAGTTGGGGGCTCAATTAATGCTGTTTTGGACCTGAAATTTGGGCAAGAAGTCCGAGAAATCGGACGCCAAAGCTTTTTAGCATCCAAAATTTCAGATGTTCTTATATATCGACGTCTACGAGGCAGATTTGGAACTCCGGACTTGAAGGGAGCACACCCTTGTCTGCCACACCAGTTGGCCTTCCACAGAAGTTGAGAGAGGAGGAGAGGCTGAGAAAATGGCATTTTTGCCCATCACGTGTAAAGTGTTGTCGGCAACACTTTGGTTGCACCAAATCATCTACATAAATAGAATTCGGCCTCTACATTGCCTCATTCTTGATACGAAAGACAACTATGAAATATGACCCCACCAGCGCTTCATCAACCTAGCGAAAAGAAACACTTTCATGTTGCTATCTCACAAGAACATACTTAGGGATTCTCTGCGACTTTTTCTGTAATTTCACTTCGAATTATTCGAAAAATGTTTGAGAAATATTCGAAAATTATTCGAAATTATTCGATTAAATTCGCACTCAATATTTATTATTCGAATTCGCTTCGCACCCAAAATTTTGCTATTCGCACAGCTCTACAAAATACCCAATTTATTCCATATAGTGCCATGAAGTTCCATGCCCACCTGTGCTGTCAAGCCTTTCACTGAAAAACACGCCAACACAGAGATCCAGAAGATGCCACATTCAGCCTAGTAGATTTTATTAGCATAACTATATACAACCTTTTGATTCTCCTTGAGAAGTTCTTTTGGAAGTGGAGCAGTAATGCAAATGTAAAAACTTCGCTCCGCTGGAGAAACATTCTCACCGATCCGCTGACTTGACAGGATTCTAGAAAAAAAGGATGCAGGTCATACTGATATACATAAAGAAATGCAAAATAGTGCCCCCCACCCCCCTGGCATGACCTAACAATCGTAATCATATGATTGGTCAAATGTTTACAGCAGTATTGTGCACTGTCCTGTTACTGCTATGGCTTAGTTACTCTGCAAGGTGAATAATTCATCTATCAAGTGCAATTTTGGATAATCAACGACATGGCAAAATTTTAAATCCTCGGCACATTGCATGCATAATTAGGAGCACAACTGTGAAGAGCAACACCTCCACAGCAGGAATCGCAACAGCTCCTCTTTGTCAAGGGCCATTGGAGAGCCATACTGGGTGTGTAAGCTTAAGAATCACTCTAAACTGACATTACTATACAATTCAGGTATGATGCAGGCTAGTGGTGTGACCGTGGTCTATCCACGTACCACAAAACATGGCGTAATAAATCTTGGACGTGATGGAAACTGGCTCACACTCTTCTGCAAGCTCAGTTTGATGGTGCTCATTAACTCGAGTCATTAATGGAGATGCTCAGGCCCACTACCTGTCATAAATCTAACAAAGCTATACTATTCTGCACACACTGCTTGATGTCACTTGTAAACCACAAGCATGGCGCATTTTGTTCAGTACTTTTCAGGTTTATCTCAAAAACAGAACAAGAAATTTTACTTTTGTGATGCTACCTTCACAAACCTGTTAAAACCATTTTGTGAACTAAGAGTGTAAAGTAACGAGGGAACATACAGTCATGCTTACTAGATTGCTTGCTCTCTCGTACAGTTTACAAGCCCCCACATTTTTTTTCTGGACTAGGCCACATCAGTAATTACATTACAGATGGCATGATGACCCATACATAGATCCATCCATTGAATAATCAACTGCATGATTCACTCAAGTCCATCCTTCCAAGTATTATAAAAAAGTCACTGTTTCGCCGCAAGGGCGAAGCAATGAATGCGATAGCAAGAAAAGTGGTCCCTGCTGAACGCGCTGCTACGCTGCAGAAACATCTACCCCCCGGCAGCAAGTACCGCGCAAGCAGACAGGGGAAGGGCAAGGTTCTCCCTGCGCAAATATTGGAAGAAGCAAGCAAGCTGGCCGACGACTTTTAAATGCGCCCATAGCGCTCCTCGCGCCGTCTCGCTGGTAATGAAGAAACGCTTATAAGCGCCTGCCGTCTCCGAGTCCTGCCAGCAGTAAAGGGTGTGTATATAACGCTCGCCATTAGCTACCTGAAAGATCTGCGCTTTGTGGCGTAGTGGTTAGCACCATGCGTTGCGGACCGAGAGGTCACTGGTTCGATTCCGCGCTTCGGAAGCATTTTTCTGAATTATTTTTTGGGGGGACTTACATGTACATCTATACATACTTATACATATAAGGTGCATGACGGCGGCGGCAAAAACCAGTCGAGACTGTCCATATAATTGCTACCACAATAAAAACATTGAAACTGCAGTTGTCAACACACCCTGCAGTTTCTATCAACACTCCTGTGTCACTCTCAGGCCCTTTTGTCAGACAACAACCTCAGACGCAATATACAAGGCACTAGGCAAAGAAGCAATATACAAGGCACTGCTATCAGTATTGCCCCAGCTAATAGGAACCAATCAGGGGCGTAGCCAAGGGGGGGGGTTGGGGGGGTTCAAACCCCCCCCCCCGAAATTTTTGAGTTTTGCTTGCGTATATATACACGCACACACACAAACGCACGCATGAACATACATAAAGTATGGTTGAACCCCCCCCGAAAAAAATTTCTGGCTACGCCCCTGGAACCAATAAGACCAAACCACACAAGCTCGCAGGCATGCGTAAGTTCATGTCTTACAACTATGCATGTGCAGACAGTGCAGGACAGCTTGTGCCCATTGAAGACCGGCATGAGAGCACAGATCTGTTTTAGATAAATAAGAGTGCTCGAGCTAGCTCACATCACAACATACCTTGAGCCACACCAGGCTTCAGCCACACCAGGCTTGAGCCATATCCAGGCCTTGAGCCACATCCAGGCTGTAGCATGTGCTTACACTTTCGTTCCTGTCCAGCCATGCTACACTGTGCACAGCAGCTATGTCGTGCATCAGCTCAACCAATAGATTGTAGCCAAATCTTGATTGTGCATTATGAGGCACTATCAATAGTTGAATACAAAGTGATGTCATCAAGGCATCTAGCTATAATAGTTTGAGTGAGTGGCAGTTTGCATCTTCTAGAGATGCAAACTGGCTTTGCTCACGAGGCACGGCAGGCACATAGTGCATAGATGCGTGCTTGTAAACATTTGCTTGCAAGCATATGTGTGGTCTGGGCTAACTTGAGGCAAAATTGGGGAAAAAGCGTTTCACTTTATCTCATTCACATTATGTAGCACTTTACAAAAGTTCTAAGAAAGTAAAAAATACAGTATAAGGCAACCTGCCTATCTTCACACTTCTGCATATTTTGTCTAGCATCTTTCTTGTCACATAATATTTTTGTCAACATAGTCTAGATGGCCATATGACTCAAGCCTTTCTCTTGGCCATCAAAGTCTTCATTCTACTGAAAACAAGAGCACGCAAAATGCACAGAAAAGCTCAAATGGATTGCATTTTTAGCAAACAAAGCATGCTTACCTGGCTAGGTGTGAAGACCGAATGATGCTGCTCACAAAAGACAATTGGGTCAATGACCAGTGGCACAGGTGTTGCTATTTGAGGTACGGCTGTGGGGAGCACAGGTGGCGGTGACAGTGATGGCGGATGCAGAATCACCGAGTGGGAAGGTGGCACTGGAGCCACAGGGGCTGCTACAGGACCAGCTGGGATATCTGGAAATGCCACGCTGCTGGCCAGGCCTGCTTGGCTCGGCCCCAAAGTGATGCTACTGCCTTCACTTCCTATGCTGACGCTGGAGGGCCTTCGTTCTACAAAGCCTGGCTCTTCCACTGCAATAAGACGGGCCATTAATAAAAGGAAGTGTCAAATACTTTCTGTAGCACAGCAAGGCCAGCAAAGCACAAACAAAAACAATGCTTTGGTATGTGCTATCAGAGCCGAGAGCTCTGTGAACTTAGTTTAATGCAGCAGGCGGCAGCAGCATGCAAAACTGCAAGAGCAACAGATCGAAGACTTTGCTGCAAAAAGATATGGAGTTAAACACAACATCTGAAGGGCTGACTTGCTACTTCACATGATGAAACAAGAGAAGGGAGAAAATCTGGACAGAATGAAGAAAAAGAAGCTAAAGAATCCAATTACCTACAATCAGCCATTGTTATAGGATTGGTGCCATGAAAACTGAAGCAAAACTCAAGACTTTAATATGCTATGGCTGACCATTAGAACAGAGCACATAATGTAATGTTGGACCACTTCAAAGGGTCCGACAACTATTGCAAACTGGTCTTCACCATAACCCGCCACGGTGGTCTAGTGGTTATGGTGCTCAAGTGCTGACCCACAGGTCGCGGGATCGAATCCCGGCAGCGGTGGCCGCATTTACGATGGAGGCAGAAATGCTTGAGGCCCGTGTACTTAGATTTAGGTGCACATTAAATAACCCTAGGTGGTCTAAATTTCCAGAGCCGTCCACTACGGCGTCTCTCATAATCGTATAGTTTTGGAATGCTAAAACCGAACAATTATTATAATGGTCTTTACTACGCCCTTTCACAGTTTAAAGCACCAGAAACAGATTCAACTTCAAAAAATAAAATGACCAACACACCCGTAACAGAGACAAGCTCGTAAGAGTCCTCCTCCTGAGTTGTTCGAATAGCCTGGTCAACAGAACAGTTGCTTTCAAGCACGGCATCTTCTGATGTAACGGCTGGGGGCAAAATAGGAGGAGTTGGTGGACGAGGTGGTGGCTTGAAAACTTCCTCTTTCAGACGAGGCAGAAAGCTGTCAATGCGGTCCCATGTGACTGTCCAGAGCTGAGTATAGCCTGTGGATGAGTTCTCAAGTTCCTCTCCGGCAGCTTGGAAAACTCCAGCAGTGTCCATGACCAGCAGCATGTTCTTTAGGGACTCTGGAATAGCTTCACTCTGTCAAGCAGAAAAAACAAATGTTACACAAGTCAATGTGAAAATAAAAAGATGTCTCATGAAAAAATGTGTCCATTTCCTCCTACAATTGCAACAGTAACATGTGGAGAAAATAGTGATTTGTGCTCTCCTAGCGGCTGTGCTGCACACCATAAGGGGGAAGGCAGGGGCCCTCCTCTGCCACTCTGCGCATGGACATGTGCCTTTTTTTCCTTTCTCCTACGCCGAACCAGTTGACAGAGGTCACCGACCCATGTGCGTCAGAAGAAGTGCACGGATAGGACCGAGAGCTTGAAAGGCAGCATAGGATGTGCCAGCAAGGGAAGAAACCTCTTTGGAAGAAGAGCAGCGGCAAGGAAAATTGGCCTGCAGTGCCTCCGCGGAAGAGCCACGTAGGCTTCGGTTCCCTTTATGTGTCACGGGCTACCTACCTTGTCGTCCGCACAGCCTGGCAAGGTTGTCAGGTCGCAAAGCCCTCGTTCAAGAATTGTTGGCTACCCAGAAAGACGCCCGAGCAGTCGCAACATCGCCTAGCTCGACATCATCGACTACTCAAGCAGATGCCTGAGTTGCCGCAACTCGCTAAGGCTGTCTTCGAGCGACAATCAAGGCAGGTATCTGGAGTCGTCACACTCAACGAGCGTCCCGCTTTGTGGGGTCTTTAGATGAGCCGCTCTCATGGAACAAATGGACGCAGTCTACAACGTAATGTCCCAAACACTAGGACATTTAACAGTACATTTTACAGAACGGTGAGCCCGCCAGCCAAATCTTACAAATAACTGCAGCAACATGACAAATAACTGAGTAGAATGCCAATATAACACACAAACAACATAACGCATATAATGTACCGCAAATGTGGCGTCGCCGATGTTCAACTCACCACGGGAGTTCACAGGACCGAGCCAGGGAATCATCCACAGGGACTTCCCACGAGAGACTACCGTTCACCAGCAATGTCAAGCCCCAAAGAGCCGGAGTGCTCTTCCTCATGCGCCTGTGTAACCTTTCACCGCCAGGGCGGCACCACCGCGGGAACAGCACCATCCCTCGTACGGTGGCAAGTACGTTAACTATGCTGAAGGACGCACAGGCACCATGAGGTGAAAACGACATTACAGGGGGTGTGAGCACCCCCACAGCTCCCAAAAGGCAATAAACGTATTTACAGTAATGGAAGCGACATTTTGATTTTTGGAGCAGATTCTGGAGCAGAAAAAATGGTGCTTTGGAGCAGCTATTGGTGTTTTCGGAGCAGATGGCAAAATATTCCAAACGACTCCTGGAGTTTAAAGCATCATTTGAGTATCTCATAAATATTAATATTTATTGCACATATAATAATCACTTCAAACTGCAAGAAAGGAATAATTAAGCAGATGGATGGTCATTGAACAGAAACTAAAATGAGTAACATATATTTAAAATACCAGTACTTGTGGCAGAAATGATATAAAAGTGATAAAGCTGAGCACCAAATTACAAAAGTAGCCACAATCACATGTATCTATTGCCAAAGCAGCAGTTTATAATCGGTACGAGTTGAATATGTTATTTTCATATTTTGCCAAAATAGCCAGCACTGAAAATTTCAAAAATAAAATAGGCTAAATGAGCTATACACTTGAAATGCCAGTTCTTGTGGCATAAATGAGGTCAAAGCTGATAAAGTGCGAAATGTAATCAGTCACACATCAAAATCATCCCGGCAACAGTTAGTAATCGTTATGATAATGAACTAATCTCACATACATTTTACCAAAATAGTCTGCTTGTCAGGTACAAATATACAACTAAATCAAATATAAAGGGTGCTTCAAGAAATGTGCCTGAAAATCCTCAGAAATATGGAAAATGAGATATTTTCACGCTGCCTTCATAATTACTTTTTCTGTGTCAGCAGTCATCTTAAGCTGAATAGAGGCATCAATTACGACAGGAAGAAAATTACGGTGACTTTTTAATTAGAAGAGAGGGGTGGTCGAGTCAAATGGGAAAATTGCAGCCCTTTCTGCGAAAAGCATGTTGCCACTTTCAGATTTCCCAAAAGCAGCCGCTGGCAATTATTAGCCAGTAATGAAACATGACAAATTTCGACAAATTTCACCGGTGAAACCGAAACTCGGAAGAGCGCAACAGCCACACTTTTCCAAGATGTCTAGAATGAGCAAGCGTCATTGTACCAACCATCGATTCACTTCGCTTTGTGGTTGTGTGGGTTTCTTTTGCGATTAGACCACCTAGGGCGTACGTACGTTATGCAGAAGAACTAACATGTCTGCAATTACCGTCATGAACAGTGACATCATTCTGGTCGTCTGCTAATTGCACTCATCGGAGATTTGGTTTTGGTTTCGCCAGTGAATTTGGGTGAATTTCATTGCTCCGCAATAATTACTGCAGGCCAATTTCTCAAAATCTCAAAGCGGCAATGGCCTTTTCGCAGGAAGGGACAGCAATTCTTCCATTTGAACCGACCGTCTGTCTTCGCTAATTAAAAAGTAATTTAATTTATTTTATTTTATTAATGTCGTAATTACTGTGTCTGGTCATCATGTCTCCCACCGCAGAAAAAGTAAGTATGAAGGCAGTGAGCAAATATTCCATTTCCCTTATTTTTAAGGATTTTCGGACACATTTCTTGAAACACCCTTATATCAACAATGCAGGTATACATGTAGCATTGTAAATGTCCTAGTGTACAGCTAGTATAGAAGCTGCATACTATATGACAGTATACAGCTTATTTTTGTTTTCGTTTAGGCTCGCTGGATGGTCACACGGTTAAAGTTCACTGTTTTTTGTTCCCCAATGCCATTTTGGAGCAGGTTTGGAGCAGTTACTAACAAATAGTATTACACTTTGGAGCAGCATGGAGCAGCATTTCTCTTTCGGAGCAGTTTGGAGCAATTGGAGCAGCACTTCCATCACTGTACAGTGAAACCCCGGTGATACGATCACAGCTCATACGAATTTCGGGGTGATACGAATTTTTCGTCGGTCCCAGCCAAGACCCATTGCTCTGCAATGTAATGGAGTACGGTCGTTGCGAACTGATTTTCACCCAGCGACGTTTGATACGACCGTACGCTACCGCCAAGCTACGAAGAGGTGCTGTCCGCGCTGTCGCGGAAGACGCGCCAAGCACGTGCGAGCGCGAGAACGCAAGCGTGGGTATGCGCGCCGCACCGCCAAATCGTCAGAATCACGGTTAAGAAAAACACTTTCCTTATGGTCAGAATAAACCTTCAGAGACGCGTCACGGCCTCCGAGATTGTGTGCGCGAATCTTTGAGGCTCTTATTTGCCTTTGCGTTTAGATTACAGAGGACATTAGCGCCATGCTTCTTTTTTCTAACGCGTGTACGCGGGCTGCTGTCGTTGTACTGTGTTTACACGTGTCTTCCTCGTGCGTCAGATATCCCATGAAAGGTAGACGAGGACCGAAAGAAGGCGAGGACGGTCTTGGCGAAGGAGTCGGGCCTCACAACGTCATCATGCATGACCGTTGAGGTCGCACTTGTGCGGGCATGACCGTAAGTCTCCCAAAAAACATCCCCAACACCTCCGCCATAACAAAATCATAACACAGGACCGTCGTTTCGAAATTTTGTAGCCTTGATCCATCTCGTCAAAGCACTTCCTTCGTTACTGTAGCTTCAGTACTCCGGTGTCATGCACAAAAGCATACTAAAACTTGGAAGGGGCTACTGCTGTTGCGGGTCGCAACGCACCTGGATACTTAATTAAATATGCGCGTGCGGACCGTATATTTACGAGTGCTGGTATGATTGCCGACATCTAAAAACTTAACTGACAATCATTCAGGCTTCTTCGTGACGTTACTGCGGCCCTGAAAAACAATAAATGAAAATGTACGCAAGCTTTCTTTTGTCGCATGCTAATTTTCCATGCTTTCTGGTGATACGAATTTCGGATGATACGAATATTTTTGGTGGTCCCGTGAGATTCGTATCACCGAGGTTTCACAGTATTTACGGAAAAGGTACATTCTGTGTCATCGTGTCGTTTTCTTGCTCACTTCGGTGCAGCGGAGTATGACAGCTAGGAGTGAGCGGACGCGGGAGCACGTAGGAGTTATCCAGGCCTTGCTAGGTAATTAGTGTTTAGATAGCACCCGCATGTAGCAGGAATCCCACAAACCATAACAGGTGGTCTACCAGCATTTCAGCAAGCTCAATTACTGTTCGTCTGATAGCCACTGGTTTGATTTTTTTTTATTCTACCACTTAATAGACTTTGTTTTGAACTAAGCTACGCTTGATACCTTTAGGAAGTACAATTAGCATAGTACATTTGTATAGTGATTTACGACAGCACTAGAATGATAGCAACATGCCATCTTTTTTTTCAGGAACTTTTACACAGATGGTACTCACCAGAAGATCACTGTCCTCAGCATGCATGTACTTGTCCATAAAATCCAAGATTGTCAACCACAAGGCAGTAAAGGTGGGCAAGGACAGTAGCGGGTTCAAATGTTGCAAGAATACCTGCCAAGAGCCATTGAAAACAAATGTAATATAAACTGACGAACCACATTAAGCTATCTGTGTGAAAAAGCACATTCCACTAACACAATTTTAACAAGGAAAAAGGAATAGAATTATCCATGCAAATTAAAGCCAAGGAACCAAAACAAATAATCCTCATAAAGTATACAAGTAACACAAAATACAATTTTTTCATGAGGTTCAAAGAGTCCTTTAATATACAAGTCTACCTTGTGCTTAAGTCACTAAGGAGCACAGGTCAGCAAACTCACTCATGAGTCGACTTACTCAGACTCACTCTGACTCAGATCGAGCCATGAGCCTGAGTGAATCCGGCTGAGTAATATTTTGGTGAGTTTGAGTCCGAGTGAGTCCGGTTGAGAAAAATTTTAGTGAGTATGAGTCCAAGTGAGTCCGGTTGAGGAAAGTTTTGGTGAATCTGAGTCCTAGTGAGTCCTAAATGCAAAATATATTTCTTGAGTGAGTATGAGTGATCTCCACACTTTTTTGCAGACCTATGGTTCTATCTACACAACTCCAGCATTACTATCAGCCTTATGTCGGCTCAAGTTTATACTGCCGTCGACTCACACATAATTCAAAGCACCAGCGTTCATACACCATCTCAATGTTCATTGATCCGAGGCGCGAGTTATGAGGTGGGGAGGGGGGGGGAGGACAGCTGCCGTGAGCCCCCCCCCCCCCCTTCTGCAGACTCTTTCACAGGAAGTTCTTTATAAAAGCATCTCGTGTGAGTAATCTCTTTCAATAAAAATGTCCTTACTGAATTGCAACCACTGATAACTCATCTTTGAAGGTATGAGACCAAGAGGCACAAAGTATGTACAGCATTATTAAAGGGACACTAAAGGCAAATATTAAATCGACGTTGATTGTTGAAATAGCGGTCCAGAAACCTCGTAGTGCTGCTTTTGTGCCAAGGAAGTGCTTATTTTGAAATAAAATCACGTTTTTAGTGGTCTGCATCGCGTTAGCGCGCTTCAAATCTCCCGCCTGAAAATACGAATTTCAATTGTCACTGCTGTCGTGCCCAACGTTGCCCGCTTTTATTGCGCGGCCGCCGACACTAGTAGCAGCTGAGCAGAAGTAGCGGGACCCACAGTAGCAACAACGGCGCTGCCTGTTGTTGCGAGCCAGCGAGCACATGGGCTGAATCGGGCGCGGCAAATCAAACGGATTTCTAGGGAATGGCAGGTGGACAGCAATGAAGGTCTACAGACAAGCTAAGTCAGACTCTTCCTAAGCTTATAGGACACGCCGCATGCGGGTGCACGCATCTGTTTTTTGGTTTTTGGTTTTATGTAGGTGAGCGAGTGCTAGCTTGCCTCTGTGTACTCATGCATCGGATTGTTTTTCACCTTGCTTTTCACCCGCTCCTCCTGCTCTTTCGTCTGATGCCAGCTGAAGCGTTTGGGGGTGTATAGGAACAGTGTGTTTTTTTTTGTCTCTTCTTCGTGGGGGTTGGGTTTTTTTGCGCAGCCGTATCAGGCTCAGTGAAATAAGGCTTGGGCGCCATGGGAAGGAAGGCAGACAGGAAGGCGGGCTTGGGGTCATCCTCACAGGAGTGGGTTTTCTGCGTGAGTTGTGAGGTTTGGGTCGACTTGGAGTGTACGCCGTTCGAGACTGTCGAGGAAGCCAGAGCTGCGCCGGCGTTTACGTGTCGACAGTGTGAAAAGATTGACACTGTGAAGGCTGAGATGGCAGCGCTGGTAAAACAACAGGCCGATGACAGCAAACTGCTGATTGCCAATCTGGAGGCACGTTTCGAGCGTGAAATAAACGCCTACAGGAGCGAGTATGAGGCTCTGAGGGTTACACTCCAGAAGGAGAGGGAGGACAAGGAGGGGAGCACCACAGAGTGCGAAGCGCTAAGGCAGGCGCTACAACAGGAAGAAAAGCTGCGCGAAATCCTACGAGATGAGATCGCCGCATTAAGACTGGCCTTTGAAGAGATGACTGCGTGCCGATCGGCCGCGGCCCCCTCCGGTACAGCGGAGGCGCCTCGGGGAGACGGCTCGGCCTCCCACGAGGATGGAGCGGCGAATGCGTCGAGTTCGGGTGGGACTGTAAAGGCGGCAGGGGAACCTGAGAAAACCCCACCCACGCACCGGGGTGGGACGGGCAATGTGCGGACAAAATCAAAGACGAGAGCGAAACGCCGCCCAGGAACAAATGACGCGCAGGCTCAGACTGCGAAGTCCGACGTAGTTCGTGGGGGACATGAGGAAACCTCTCTCCAGGGCCGGGAAGAGCAAGACCTGGCAGGGCCTAAGGATCAGGTAACGCCCGGGGCTGCTCTCAAGCGGCACCTGGAGAAGCTGGGCGCGTCGGCACAGCAGGGTAGACGTGCCTTCGTATATGGGGACGGGAACGCCGCCAGGTTAAAACGGGCAGCGCTTAAAGCTGTTGGCTGGAACAAAAGGGTGATGTTCCGTGTGAAGGAAGGTGCCTCTCTACAAGAGCTATGCTCATCGGTGGACCTGGCCGACGACATTTGGCAAACCCCAGCAGCCATAGTAGTGCTCCACGCTGGCTCTCTGGAGATGTCGGATGGCAGTTCAACTCCAGAGAGCTCAGCATCTCAGCTCCGAGCACTATTGACCAAGTGGCTGCAGAAGGCCCAGGGGCATCAGTTCGTGGTGTATGCCCTAACGGAGAGGGGATCTGGCAGCGAAACCCATATAAATCCATGTAGGGAGTGGAATGTGGCTGTGCGGAAAATGTGCGAGGAGCTGGGGCCGCGGGTGGAATTCGTGGGCGCTAGTTGGCGACTAGGGCATGGGCAACAGGGCCCGTCCTACCGGGATGACACAGCAGATCAGCTGGGACAGCGCCTGGGGAGGAGGCTGTGTGCTTTTTTAGGCCTACGAATGCCCACCAGACACTGGGGGCCGCCCAGCCAATCGCACCCAGCAGTGGGAACGTTGATGACAGCTCTGGGACAGGCCATCATACATACAGATGGCGGAGGGACAGCACCCCCACCCACAGGTGGTAGATATAAGGACCCCCTCTGGGCGGGCCTCTCGCAAGAGGCATGCCCGCAAGAGGAGGCGCTGCAGGCGTAAGGGAAAACAAGATATGGTTTTCTACCTTAACCTGCAAGGGGGACGAAAGGAGGCGAAGTGGGAGGAATTATTCCTCCTACTACAGAAAGAGAATGTAACGGTGGCCTGCCTGACTGAAACTCACCTACGTGACGAGGAGACACCTCCTCCAAACAGGCAGTTTGTCTGGTCAGGCCTAAACCGCACTAAGGGAGAAAGAAAAGGCGGGGGCCTTGGTTTTCTCACCAAGGTAGACACACAATGGGACAGAGTCCAAAGAGACTGTGAGGAGCACATGTGGCTCACAGGAGAGATTGGGGGAATTGAGATTACCCTGGGGCTGGTGTACCTCTGGACGGGTAGGGAGGTGCACCAAAGGAACACAGAGACCCTGGCCTGTCTGGAAAAAGACATTACACAGATAAACAGGCCAGTGGTAGTAGTGGGGGATTTCAATGCCCACATAGAGGCATTGGATGGTACCACCGACAGGGCGGGCAGGCTGCTGCTTGAATGGACTGAGCGGCTGGGCCTAGTTTTGCTCAATGCAACTGAAAAGTGTATGGGAAGGATAACATGGGCGGTACGCGGTATGTCCTCCTGCATTGACTACTGCTTCCTGTCCCCTGTCCTTCTCCCAAAGCTGTCGTATATGAGCATCGATAGCACTGGTGAGCGAAGCCTGGGGAGTGACTACCACAGCATCTTTCTGTCTTTTGGGACTAACCCCCCAGAAACGAAGCGCGATGCCCATGCAGGTAACCTGAGGCCTCTGTCTGATGAGACCTTGGAAAGGGTGGTGGATCAGCTCGAGGAAGATGCACCTCGTATGGAAGGGCAGGGATACGAGGAGCTGCAACAGTGGATCAGGCGGACAATACAGGATGAAGCGGGGGCCGGACGAGTGACGAGGGGGCGGCACCGACGGAAGGCCTGGTGGGATGGAGAGGTTGCCGAGGCCCTGGCTCAACGCAAACAATGCTGCAGACGTCACCGGCATGCTTTGGGGCGCGGAGCAGATGAAGCCGAACTTTCTGCACTGTGGTCGTTGTACCTAGAGGCAAAAAAGGAAATGGCTTCGATGGTGCAACGTAAAATGAGCACGGTAAACAAGAAGCTGCTGCGTACCATAAAGGAAGCGGGGCGTGACTCGAGCAGAAAGTTCTGGCAGCACATAAAGGCCCAGCAGACGAACTCCGATCTCCCTAGCCATCAGCTGAGGGATCCGGAATCAGGGAGGGTAATGGAGGGCGAGGAGTGCCTGCACCTGATACGAAGGGGCATGGCCTCCAAGCTTCAATCTACGGTGGGCCGCCGGGAGGAGGACGAGCTGGCATCTGCACCGCCACGTTGTGACAGCATCACCCAGCGGGAGCTGGACAGAGCGATAGGTCGCCTGGCGGGCAGTTCGGCAGCTGGCCCAGACGGGATTCCCCCTGGGCTGCTAAAGCGCACAAAAAGGCAGACTCGGGAAGTCCTTTTGGAGGCACTGAATGGAGTGCTAACATCGGGGAAAATACCGCAGGCCTGGAGATGTATGCGGGTACGCCTGATATGGAAGCGGGGAACGGATAGGGAGCTGCTGGACAACTACAGGCCCATCACCGTGACATCAGCTATGTATAGGCTGTTTTGCCACGTTATCAAGGCGAGACTACAGCGATGGGCGGAGGAACATGTCCTAGGAGAGCTGCAAAATGGGTTCAGGCCTGGTCGTTGCCTGGAAGACAACCTATTTGTTGTCACCCAGGTGATGGAAATTGCAGTAAAGGAAGAGCGCCCCCTCCTGTTTGCTTTCCTCGACATATCTCAGGCTTACGACAGCATTGAGCAGGACAGGCTATGGCAAATCTTGCAGGTGCTTGATATGCCAGAGGAGTGGCGCAACCTACTGCAGCGCCTTTATGCAGACGCCGAGGCAGTGGTTCAGTGGGGCAACTTGATCACTCCCCGGATTCAGGTGTCTAGGGGACTCAGGCAGGGCTGTCCGATGTCACCACTGCTCTTTATGCTGTACGTGGCCGGAATGGAGAGGAAGCTTTCAGAGTCTGAACTGGGGTTCAATTTGAACTACCTAGAGGAGGGTTGTCAGAGGGTACGAAGGCTGCCTGCCCTCTTCTACGCAGATGACATAGTCCTGCTGGCGGACAATGCGGCCGAGATGCAGGCTCTGCTTGACATCTGTGCGAGGGAGGGTACGGATCTTGGGCTGAACTTCAGTGCAAGAAAGTCTGCGGCCATGCGGTTCACACCACGGGAGACAGTGCGGGACCCGACCCTCCTGCTGCAGGGCAAGGAAATTGAGTGGGCGGACAGTTACAAGTACCTTGGGGTAACGGTGACGGCAACGATGAACTATATATGCGGGTATGAGAAGGAGTTGCGTGCCAAGGCTTTAAAGCGCCGGGCCTTCCTGGGCTCACGAGCTCTGTGGGCCTTCAGCAGGTACGAGGTCACCAGGGAACTGTGGAAGGGTGTTGCGGTCCCTGCTCTGACTTTCGGTAACGCTGTGGTGTGCCTCTCATCCGCGACTAGGCAGGCGCTCGTGGTTCGCCAAAGGGAGGCGGGTCGCACAGCCTTGGGGGTGCACGCCTTCACTCCTAATGAGGCAGTACAGGGCGACCTTGGGTGGTCGTCTTTTGAGGCGAGGGAGGCAGTTGTCAAACTCTCTTACGAGAGGCGCCTCAGCGGCCTGCCAGATGGCCGTTGGGCCCGGGAGGTGTACAAGTACGTACACCTCCGGTCGGTGCGGACGAAATGGGTCGCCCGAACCCGCTCGCTATCGGAGCGATACAGGGTGGAGGCTATCCGGCTGACGGCCCCTCTCCAGCGCGACACAAGGAAAAAGGTGCGGGAATCAGTTAGCGCGGTCGAGACTGAGAGATGGAGGGAGTCGGGACGAGCGAAGAGGGCCCTGGCCTTGTATCGGGAGGCAAAGACGGATATTGCCAAGGAGGCGTTGTATGACAACTCCAGGGGCAGCGGGCTACTGTGCGAGGCGCGAAGTGGTGTACTTAGGACACGCTCGCTGCGCACCAGGTACACTGCCGAGCTTGACACGATGTGCCACTTGTGCCAGGGCGCAGAAGAGACAATCCGGCACATTGTGCTGGAGTGTACTGGCCTGCGCCCTGCGACACATGATGCTCAGGATTCTGGCACCTCGGGACAAAGCGCGACGGGTGCGACAAACGACAACAGCACTTTGGCAAGGGCGCTCGGTTTTCGCGGGTCCGGCGAGCCGCCAAGCTGGGAAGCGGTGGAGGCTACGAAGCGGCGGCTCGAATGCTGGTGGAGAAAACAGGTCGAGCAAACGCACGCGCCGCGGCTGTAGCGGCGGCTATGATACGCCGAGGGTGCATTGGATGTTACCAACCTTTTTCTTTTCTTTTCTTTCTCTCCCCTTTCTCCTCCCACCTTTGAAATTTTCTTCTTAACTTGACCTTCGCTTTGTCTTTTTCTTCCTTGCCCGATCCGGCATAGACCGTTGATCTCCCGCTCCAAAGGGAAGAGGCAGCAGACATCATCATCATCACTTGCTCGGATGGGCACATTCAAAGCCTTCACCAAGTTGCGGTTGGTCTCGTAATCCTCAGTACGAAAGTGCAGCGAGCACACACGCAGAGGTTTTGACTGTTTAGCACACTGGCGCAATGGCATGACACTAAGCCACTTCGAGCGTAAGGGTTCATTCCGCGGCACCCAGTGAAAAGACACACCAGTTTCCTTGCTGCAGCACTGGCGTTGTGCACCATTCGGGCATCCGGCAATATCACACGCATGCGGCATTTTGTCGAACTTTCTGTCAGAGCGACTTTCACGAGTGCGCAAAACACGCACGGCAGTACGCGATCCCGAAACTACCACTGAGACGGGCGAGGTGCAGTTCGGCGAAAACGGAACCTTTGAACCATGCGCGCCGTTCCCCATGGAAACGCCATGGAGGTTTTGTTTTCCATGAATCAAGCAGAAACGAACAAACAGCATTTTATTACGTCTTTTGATGCTCGGAATGTTCTTTTTTTACTGCTGCTAGCTTGATTACTAGTGATTTATTGTAGGCCGACTTCCATATGTCATCGGGATCACTTCGAAAATGTCCCACTCGTGGTGCTCATCATGTGATACATTTAGCTTAATTTCTCGGTAAGTAGGGCACTGCTGTTGATAATATTGCAGTTTTAGAAGTTGTCATACATTGGGCTTTCACTCTGACATAAATTGTTATTTGCCTTTAGTGTCCCTTTAAGCAAGATATTGGTGTTAAAGAGCATTGACCCCATGGTCCAAAAAGGCAATTATTCGCTACTGGACTCATGAGTCGACTCACTCACTCAGAAAGAGCCGTGAGTCTAAGTCTGAGTGAGCCCAATTGAGTAATATTTTGGTGAGTTTGAGTCTGAGTGAATCCGGCTGAGAAAAATTTCAGCGATTCTGAGTTTGAGTGAGTCCGGTGGAGGAAAATTTTGGTGTGTCTGAGTCCGAGTGAGCTCTGAAGGCAAAATATATTTCTTGAGTGAGTCTGAGTGAGCTCCACATTTTTTGCCAACCTATGCTAAGGAGTGTGATATTTTTTTAATGCAAGTAACGTGTATGTTGCCATTAACATTACAACTTACTTTCCGCATGTGGCAATCCTCTATGATAATTACTCAACCCAATGTCTGCTGCTACTGGTGTAGGCAATTACAGAGCTCGGACACATGCAAATGATCTCTTGCAGAAAAGAGTGGGTCAGGTTACAACCGTGTCACTCAACAATACATGAAGGTGTGTTCATTAACAACACCATACAACATAAATGTTGCAAGAGGGTCCAAGTAATAAATAAAATCATGGGCTTGCTGATTTGAACCTGCAGAATAGAGAAGCTTACTTTAGAAGATCCCTAATCACAAAAGTTCAGTTCGTAAATCTTAAAAAACAGGAAAATAAGATTTTCACACTCTTACAGGAAAAGTTTCATTATGTGTTTACTTCACTAACACTCTGCGTTGGTATGTACACCTTTACCACTTCAATCACACCATCTTGCCCCAATTTGAGTGCACATAGAAAAAAAAAACTTCAGCGTATTTTGCACACTACAAAGCTTTAATGATGCCATTCAGTGCATCTTAGGAAGGACAACTTTTAGTGTTGGGTAAGTAGAGCTCATAAATTAAGATTCTGAGCAACTTTCCAGTTCGGGTCTTGACTAGCTGCTCTCGCAGACCTACCGCACCTCTTGAGAAGCTGTCCCAGACTGCATTTACCCTGGAACCTTATGGGTTTACATCCAAGCCACCAAACTGAGTGTAATCTGCAGATGTATCATCCACAGATCCCTCCTGGGCTTCATTGAAGAAAACAAGTTATACAAACAGTGGTATCATGAGCCGTGCATCCCAGCATCTCCGGAGTGGCAGCACCTTGGTTCATGTGATCTTTACGTGTGCAGGGGCAGAAAGGTTACATGGAGAGGGCACTTACACCACCCTGCCGCCTTTTGCACCTTGCTGTGACACTGCAGCAGAGGCGCTGCATCCCCTCCTTCCCCATTACGATAAGGGGGGCACCCTCTCAGTTTGGGAAGATGCATCATTTTCTAATGTTGCTTTGCCTCTTGTCTTGGAAGCATGCGAATGACTGCATCTCGACCAAGCCACAAGCACCATTGCCCATTGTCTCCCTGCTAAGCAATCGACCTTTGAGTGTGACCCATCGCCCAGTGCTGAGAGCAGGAAGCCACACGAGGGGAGCTAAACCATTATATGTCTCTCGATACAGGCTTCTCCATTCATTGTGGGTTTACCCAAGCTGCGTAGAAGGCTTCGCTGCCACATTTTCTGTGTATGTGTTGCTTGTGGTGGCACTATTACTGAGGCGAATGAACACCTTCAGTTAAAGGACTTGTCTCTGTCTCCACTGGCCTGAAACCCACTGTGGTTGCAACTCAATGCCAAAAGTGGGCAGAGGTTACAGCTCTGAGTGCTAGGAATGCCGTGAAGAAATGTTTGCAAAGGACTGTTGCTTTACTAGCATAGCAGATACAGAAGGGTCAGGCATGCACGCACTGATTTCAGTAATTCCTATACTATCATGTGCGATGCTTCACTTGTTTTATGCTACAGGAAAACTATAAAATTTAAAAAATAAGGCTCGGTGTGCTCAATTGAAGCTTAGAAATTAGATGACATGATAGCTGTCACAGTGGCCTAGTGGTTATGGTGCTCGACTGCGGACCCGAAAGTCGCGGGATCAAATTCCAGCCGTAGCGGCTGCATTTTTGATGGAGGCGAAAATATTTGAGGCCCGTGTACTTAGATTTAGGTGCACGTTAAAAAACTCCAGGTGGTCGAAATTTCCAGAGCCCTCCACTACGCCGTCCCTCATAATGATATCGTGGTTTTGGGATGTTAAACCCCAGATATTATTATTAGAGCTGTGCGAATAGCAAAATTTTGAGTGCGAAACGAATTCAAATACTGAAGTGCGAGTGCGAATCAAATCGAATATTTCTAGAATAATTTTCTAATACTTCGAAGCGAAATTGCAGAGAAAAAAGTTAGAGAGGATTCCTAAGCATATTCATATGAGATAGCAACATGAAAGTGTTTCTTTTCGCTAGGTTGATGAAGCACTGGTGGAGTGGTGTTTTGTAGACTGTCTTATCAAGAATGAGGCAATGCAGAGACCGAATTCTATTTATGTACATGATTTGGTGCAACCAAAGTGTTGCCGACAACACTTTACACGTGATAGGCAAAGATGCCATTTCCTCATCCTCTCCTCCTCTTTCAACTTCTGTGAAAGGCCAACTAATGTGGCAGACAAGGGTGTGCTCTCTTCAAGTCCGGAGTTCCAAACCTGCCTCGTAGACATCGATATATAAGAACATCTGAAATTTTGGATGCTAAAAAGCGTCGGCTTCCGATTTTTCGGTCTTCCTGCCCAAATTTCAGGTCCAAAACAGCATTAATTGAGCCCCCACCTCTGCCACATCTCTCACCTCCATGTTGGAACCAGCATTTTCTTGAGTTAATACATTTGTGACCGTAGCAGAGCTTGAAAGGCAGCTTTGCCGCAATACCGGGGTGTGATGAGGTGACGCATATTGAAAATCTAGGGACCACTTTCAATTGGACGTTGACTGTCTCTTGACAAAGTTCGACCGTAACGGAGCTCGAAAGGCAGCTTTGCCGCAATACCGGGGTGTGATGGGGTGAAGCATATTGAAAACCTAGGGACCACTTCCAATCGGACGTTGACTCTCTCTTGGCAAAGTTCGACCGTAACGGAGCTTGAAAGGCAGCTTTGCCGCAATACCGGGGTGTGACGGGGTGAAGCATATTGAAAATCTAGGGACCATTTCCCCAATCGGACATTCACCGTCTCTTGACTAAGCTCGACCGTAACGGAGCTTGAAAGGCAGCTTTGCCGCAATACGAGGGTGTAATGAGGTGAAGCATATTAAAAATCTGAAGGGGTCACTTTCAATCTGACGTTGACTGTATTTGTTTTTGGGAAGTTCGAATAGTTCAAATAGTAAAATTCCAGTGTGAATCGAATCGAATAGCAAACACTATTAAAAAAATATTCGAAATTTCGAATATTCGCACACCCCTAATTATTATTATTATTATTGATAGCTGAACTTTGTGGACAGACCTTGATAAATGCATACATAGGACTTACTTTGCATAGAAGAGTAGCACCTCTCATCCTAGTCTCTTCCATTCCAACTGGGTCATCAGGGCTCACATTCTCCATTAGCTTGGACAAGAGGGGAAAGAGAACCTAGAAAGAAACCATAAGCAGCAAATGCAGCTAATAATTCATGCTAGTAATATGTATAGGCACATTACACATACATCCAGATAAAAGCAGCAAAGCACACACAAACTGCTTTCTGCCTATCTGAGTGCAAGCGAAATGAAAGAATTGTGACTGAACAAGAATATGGATTTATTTGCTGCATTCAAAGATTATAATAATGCCTCCCCTCCCCACCACCCCACAAAGAAAATTAGTTTGAACAGCAGAAAGTAGCAGAGTACTGCAGTCAAACATGCAATGAAGTCAAACAAAACAAAAAAAGTTACTACAAGAGAATTTTTCACGTTGCAAAAGGCGTAACAAGCTTTAACCTGCCATCTTACAAAACAACAATTATTTTGCCACTACCTTCATCAGATTTAAAAAAAAGAAAACTTGCCCATCGCCTTTAGTGAAGATTGAAGGGACACTTAAGTGAAAGATTAAGTTAGTTTAGACAAATAAATTGCTCACTATGGTCATCAATTTCACCATCATAGGTTCACTATTAGATGAGAAAATGAAGGTCAAGGTGTCACTTTCACACCGAAATTTCACGCCGAAAGTTCAGCACCTGACGTCTGAGTGAAATCCTGGATTTCAGTATATTTTTCACATTTCGGCCACAATGGCTCAATAACATTCCCCGAGATTTGCTATTTTAAGTCTCTCGCTGACTTAGAACACAATGCAATTCATTTTATGAATGAAGAATTATGTAGGCCGCTGTAGATGCCATTCTATGATGTCATGGGGAGTTGGTGAAGGAACCTCTAGTGTCCCTGTAGGAAGTAAAGTTGCACAGAGGTGTACCATTTTGTTTCAAAATAATGCAATAAAGCCCCTCCTCATGCATACAGAAACCAAACTTAGATTGGTAAGCGTATCCACCTCATGTCAGTATGGTGGTGCCACCGCTCAGCTACACCTAGCAGCAAGCATAGCAGATGCATAACTTCCATGTATTTGCACGTGTGCGATGTCTCTGAGGCCATGGCAAATTGCACAAACTACATTAAGCCATTGCAACTTGTGCATTCTACCACAACTTGCACACTTCCCTGCTACATTCCGATGCAACATACGACATCATTTTTATACCATGTGATAACAATAAGCAAATAGCAGTGGAAGTGGTACAACTCTGCACACTGCGGGAGCATATTCAAAAACATTAGGAGCCTCAATGCTGTGGCACCACCTCTGTTTTCTTTATGCACATTTTCTCACTTGCCAAGAATCTTATCGTAGCAAGAGTGGTGCTTTTGGTATTGTGAAAGGATAATTTACTAATATGAGGAAAATCATTTTTCTCTTTAGCGCCCCTTTAAATCGTGCAGCAATGTGCAGCTGCGAGCTACACGGGCTAACCACAGAGCTACTGAGTGGGAATAACTTTCCCGCTTGGTAATCTAAGTGGGGTTTTGTGTGCTATGCAGGCTCTTAGAGTGATGGCATCTGTGTATTTGCTTCAAAGACCACAGTAGGCAATACATAATTACATGAAATAACAACAATGGTATCTGCGTCACAATATTGTTCTTGTGAAGGTGACAGCGTCAGCTGCAACAACTTAACACAAAAGTCTGTGCATGTTTCATTTTAGACATTTGCTATACTACACAGACTTGGTTGTCTATTATTAGTATGACTGTTAGTTCTGTCAAAAAACAAGTAAACTGAGTGATTGGGATAACTATCGTTTCTTTTAATACAATGTGAATGTAAAATATGGTGTGACGTATTTCAGCAGCATGTTTCCATGATATCAACAACTTCTTTGCCTCCATGCAGATGTACCAAAATAGCAAAAGGGCACCACATTATGCAATGCAACGTGTCCTAAACAGCTATGTTTTAAAACATGTTGCGCATGCACATCATATCACAAGGACTTTATGACATTGAAGCTAGTTAAAGTAAAGACAGACCTTGTTGAAACAAGCTTCCCACTCTGTAGCTGACAATGCCTGGAGGTCGTGAACCAGCAGAGCACGCTGCAAGTAGGTCAGTGCTGATGTGCGGATCTGTCTTCTGGTATCACAGCACAAACGTGCAATGCCTGAACACAAGAGCAAATTATCCATAATTATGAATATAATCAAATAGTGCAAGCTCAAGAGCACAGGCTGCAGGGGATTTCAAATATTAAACAAACCTACAAATAATCTTTCTGACACTATAGAAATTCCCACATTTTTTTAGGTTTGGAATTACGTCAGCACATTTTCACCCCTAGCTTGGTCACCCCATCGTGGAAGATGTGCACAACAATACCCACAAACTAAGCAAACGATGACACACCTTGCAAGAGTGGACACCAGCACAAGTTCCAAAGAGTTGGCTGCTGACTTCCCCTTGCCAACCTGCTTAGATCGCCTGAAACTGGCAGACCAGTGGATGATAAAACAAGTTCAGGAACCAAGTCCCCTGGTTGCAATATTGATGCTGCCCTCGTGTGCAAAGTATGCATCAGGTCCAGAAGCTGCAAGAAGTTGATACAACACAAAACTGCAGTGATTCAAAAACTTCTAAATGAGCCGCCTGCTGTGCAAACATCAATTCTTCACAAAAGAAAAGGAGGAATGGCCTTTCGTGTTACTGGTTCCTCAGAAATTTCATTTAGAACTATCGCAATAGTAAGTACATATGCAGAAGTGCTCACGCTGACTAGACAACAGCAGCGCACTTTAAAGCAATGTTAACTACACTTAAAAAAAAGGTGAAACTATAATAACCACAGGGAGCACATTCTGTACTATTTACAGCCTCAAGGTGGGAAAAACAGCAAACTTTTAGAACTGTAAGGGGTGTGGGAATATTCGAAATTTCGAATATTTTTCTAATAGTGTTTGCTATTCGATTCGATTCGCACTGGAATTTTACTATTCGAACTATTCGAACTTCCCAAAAACAAATACAGTCAACGTCCAATTAAAAGTGACCCCTTCAGATTTTCAATATGCTTCACCTCATTACACTCTCGTACAGCGGCAAAGCTGGCTTTCAAGCTCCATTACGGTCGAACTTTGCCAAGAGACAGTCAACGTCTGATTAGAAGTGGTCCATAAATTTTCAATATGCTTCACCTCATCACACCCCGATATTGCGGCAAAGCTGCCTTTCAAGCTCCGTTACGGTCGAACTTTGCCAAGAGACAGTCAACGTCTGATTGGAAGTGGTCCCTAAATTTTCAATATGCTTCACCTCATCACACCCCAGTATTGCGGCAAAGCTGCCTTTCAAGCTCTGCTACCGGAAACACTGGTTCCAACATGGAGGTGAAAGATCAAAGGTGGGGGCTCAATTAATGCTGTTTTCGACCTGAAATTCGGGCAGGAAGTCCGAAAAATCGGAAGCCGAAGCTTTTTAGCATCCAAAACTTCAGATGTTCTCATATATCGACGTCTACGAGGCAGATGTGGAACTCCGGACTTGAAGGGAGCACACCCTTGTCCACCACATCAGTTGGGCTTCCACAGAAGTTGAAAGAGGAGGAGAGGCTGAGGAAATGGCACCTTTGCCTACGTGTAAAGTGTTGTTCGCAACACTTTGGTTGCACCAAATCATGTACATAAATAGAATTCGGCCTCTACATTGCCTCATTCTTGATAAGACAACTATGAAACACCACCCCGCCAGTGCTTCATCAACCTAGCGAAAAGAAACTTTCATTTTGCTATCTCATAAGAATATGCTTAGGAATCCTTTAACTTTTTCCTGCAATTTCACTTTGAAGTATTCGAAAAATATTCTAGAAGTATTCGAGAAATATTAGAAAAATATTCAATTCGATTCGCACTCACACTTCAATATTCGAATTCGCTTTGCACCCAAAATTTTGCTATTCGCACAGCTCTATTTAAAACAGTTCGTAACTTCCAGGTGCTGCAAGTGCTCAGAAGAGTTTTAGATATGCCACCATCCAGTATGCAAGGACGTTTTTAAGGCTTCTTCAGCAAAGGTTATGTGAGAGAACAGTGATGTGGCACAGAGTCAATGTGTGACTGCACACAGAGTGCTCATTTACTGAACTCAGTGCGCCTAACCACCTCCTTCACTCCTTTGCTTGCTCTCTCTCTTTCTGCCCTTTATCCCAATTACCCCTGCCGACAATGGACTCTTTGCGTATGTATGTAGTAGTATGTAAGGTATGTAGCATCACTAATTTCTCACCCTCTTTCATATATCATGAACACAATGTTAGAAACCGGCATTTTTCCTTCAGATCTAAAGGTAGCCCGCGTTTGCCCTATCCACAAAGGAGGGGCTAAGAATGTACTATCGAACTACCATCCCATATCTGTTTCACCGGTACTGTCTAAAATTTTTGAAGGAGTCATACACACCAGACTTGAGCGTTTTTTCTCAAAGCACCAGATAATCAATCAAGCACAGTATGGGTTCCAAAAATGTAGGTCTACGGAATTGGCGTTATTACATACCAAAGATGAGATACTAAAGAACATGGAAGATAGATTGTACACCATAGGTCTTTTCATTGATTTGAAGAAGGCTTTTGATACAGTAAAACATGACATTCTAATATCCAAGTTGCATGATTATGGTGTAAGGGGCGTGGCAGCTAAACTAATTAAAAGTTATCTCTCCGAAAGAAAACAGTACGTAAAGATAGGTAACATTGTTTCTCCAGTGAAAACTGTAAAAAATGGTGTTCCACAGGGTTCAATCCTAGGACCATTACTATTTATAACTTATATTAATGATCTGTGTGACATTCCACGTTCCCCAAAATTAATTATCTACGCAGATGATACTAACATATTTTTTACAGGTAGATCACTCATGCACCTTGAAGCTGAGGCAAATAACTATTTAGTCCAATTGGAAACTTGGCTTCAACAAAATAAGCTCATGCTTAATATATCTAAGAGTAAGTACATCATATTCCAGCCCATCAATAAGCCTTACAAGGACGGCATCAATATCTTGTTCAAAAACCAGAGGCTGGAGCAGGTTAAATCACAAAAGTTTCTCGGAGTGTGGTTCCAAGAAAATTTGTCCTGGAATACCCATGTCGATAGTCTCGCAGCCGAACTAAGCAAGACTGTTGGGTGCATATTCAAACTAAACCCACTTATACCGCTTTGGCTTAGAAAAAAAATATACTACGCTCTTTTTTACTCGCGTTTGAATTATAGCATCCTGGTATGGGGCACTACAAGTGAGAATAACCTAAATAAATTAGAAGTCTTACAGAAAAAAGTGCTCCGTCTATTTGAAGATTATTATGGCAACCCAAGGGAGATGTCTAGCAGTCCACTATTTATAAAACACGGCATACTCAAAGCAAGGCAGATCTACGAATACAAATTATTACTTTACATATATAAAAACAAGCTTCACAATATGACAGTACACGAGATCACAAACAAATACTCACTGCGTAGGCAACGAATTCATGTTCCTGCTACCAGGACTGGGTATGGTAGAGCCCTAATTACATATCGAGCACCACTGTTGCTAAATCGCTTTGGTGAGCAATTAAACTTCAACATGTCATTAACTCAGTTCAAACGTCACATCAAGGATCTACTTGTGAATGAATTTCTGTAAATATTATGTCTCCTATGAATGACAGGCCAGGTTCCTCCAACCTGTTTCTCACTTTTATGTACCATATGCATGTGTATGTAGATGTATATATATGTATGTATATATAGTGTGTGTATGTATGTAGACGGTGTGCGTATGCATAAATGCGTGTATGTATATAGCATTGCCTTTATGTGCCTTTTGTATTTTCTTTTTTATATATAATGAAAACAGCCACAATGTCTGAATTTTGTATGCCTATGTAGCCTATGTTGCAAATTTTCATGCAAACGTGTTCTAGTTATTTTTTGCTGCTCCATACATGTTGACAATTGGTATATCATGTCGCACTGTTTGCTGGACGTTTAGATGTTGTACACTTCACGTAGCGAAGCCACGTCAGGCTGAATGGCCTTTAGCTTCGCTTCGTTTTTCTGTATGTTTTCCAGAAATAAATTTGTTCAAAAATTTGTTAAGAAATAAGTTCATCCAGAACTGCAGCTACCATAAGTCACAAGTCATGGCCCTACATGTTTCAAGACATTTAAAGTCAATTAAATAACGTTTGAGACGTCAAGCACACACCCATGAGACTTGACTCCACAGAGTGAACAACCTTTAGTTAACAAATGTTTCAGGATGTGTGCATTCAATTTAGTGATGGTTTACGTGTACGTAAAGAGAATGAAAAGCATAATTTAGAAATGCAAATGCTGAGGCTGTGAAAATGAGTGTTGGTTGGAAGGCAAACTGTTCACACAATGTTCAAAAACTGACCTGAAGAGAGACATGTTGATACTCAGAAGGTGCTCCTTCCAAGCGGTCTTCATCATCGGCTTCATAGCCAAGGCTATGCTGCTGACTTCTGCGATGCAGTGCCTCCTCCCTGCGCCTTGCCTGAACCTTACTGATTCGTTTGGTTTCTCGCGGCTTCGCATTTTTCTTAGCCCAGTTGTGCCCTGTGAGGAAGATGACACAGATAAGTTTCTGAACAAAACACCAAATTGCACAAGCGTTACCCATTTTTCAGTAATGTGCAAAGGAAGTTATGTCAATCCCTTATGATATGGTGCACATATGATACACATGTGACAACTTCTTCAAAGCTGTAACTCAGTAAATCATTATTCGGTTTGCTACTTCTTGAGAAGTTATGCCAGAAGCACATTACAATGCACAAAAAGAGTGCAGACTAAAAGGTTATTCTTGCAATTCTTATAACAGAAAGCAGTGCAGAAAAACCAGAGGAGGTTTCTTTGTTTATCAGCCAACCGTGATTTTCAGTGAGACGGACACTGTGGTAATACTACTACGAGGCAGGCAACAATTCTTGTATCATTAATACAGCATGCCGTTATAAGCCTTTTAGATGCGAAGCAGCCTTTAGCTGTGCTTTGTCCGTAGTTCCATTGGCGACCGTCCGCTTTCTACCACCTAGCATAGCCATCTGTGTGCGCGCTCGCGCCAAGGAGAAGTCTTCTTCCTCTTGTTCTTCGACGGCCTTGATGATACGTGCAGAGCACTTTACGGGCCCGGGCTGCCATATGCTGTCCTAGCTTGGCATAACGCAGACAAAACCATGTGTGTTGGCATGCGCTAGTGCATCTGGGCCTGTGTAAGCGGCTGGGTAAGACGCTGTGGCCTCTCCCCCTTACACTCTCTCAGAAATCACGTGATGGCGTCGGGGAACGAGATTCTGCAGACGCGCGATGAACCCGCGTGGCGTGCTCCAACAAGAGTTCGGGACGAGTAACAGCAACAGCAACTACAGTGAATTCATGGTGTGCTCCACTTGCAAGGACGCGTTAAATTGGGCGAGGTACCTGTGATGAACGGAACTTTAAGTCGACCCATGCGCTGCTTCGCATCCTCACATGGTTCCCTTTAGTGGGAGATGGTGAAATTTTTTTTGTCGATGACAGCACAGATCTGTTCTGTTGTGAGATAACAAACTTGGTGACAAAATATGAAGTTTTAACAGGTTATAGTGCTGCTCAGAGCCATTATTACAATGAATACATGTCAGAAAAAGAAAATGACAGTAGTTTCAATAATAAAAATAATACGGGGCCTACACCACCAAATTAGGCTCACAAAAGTAAAACAAGAAATTTTTCTACTTGCCAAAAGGCAAAAACACCCGTAAAAAGAAGCACACTATGTGATATGGCTTCAGTCAATCAAGGATTACATCATAAAATTTTAGAAAAACTCGTACCAACCAGATTTTACAGAAATACACTCAACTTACTACAGCAAAATTTGATGTTCTTTCAATTGCTGTGATATTTCTCGCAAGCTTTCTCGCACAAACACACTACAATATGGTCATAAGATACAGATGTAATTGCATGGTATACCACACATGTTATGAGACAATTTTAGCTAATAAAGTCGTAACCATATGTTTCTTTAGAAGGTCAATGTTTGTTGTGGGCATTTCTTGCCTAAACAGAAGCTGCATTATTTTTCACAAAAAAAGTAAAAATTAATACATTAGGAGGTGAAAATTAAGAAAGATATATAAATTCAGAAAAAGTGCACAAATGTACCAAAATATCACCTGTTGAGTTTCCTGCAAACTTAATTCATGTTAGTGTTCTACAGCTAGAAGGAAACATATATGTACCAGTAAAATAACTTCTTTCTTTATACATCGCATCTAATTCAAATTGTATCAAAGATGTGTTCGAGAGTTGTAAGTAAATAGTTGCATTAGAATACAACTTGACAATTTGGATATTGGATGCACTTCTTCCAAAACTAAATGCTCAAGAAAGTGCGGAGATATATTACATAGCTATAAAATAAAAAATTCTCTTATTTAAGAATTTGCTTTTCAACTTATCAGCAATATTATTATGCGATAACATTTTAGAAGGACTAAATAAACCAGGAATTACTTCCCATTACTCACACTTCCAACTACAATGGAATGAGACTACAACAAATGAATGTCTTGGAAGAACAAATGTTGTTGTAATGCAAAATAGATAAATAAATAAGTTATGGTTATCTACATACAAAAAGCAATAGTTTATTCAATCAACTTTTTGAAATGCCACTTTAATGTTTAGTCAGCAGCATTTGAAATGGCACCAATTACACACCAATGAGGAGAGGTTGAGGGGTGGCAGCCGCCCAGATGTTCATCCACCCCTCCCCTTACTCCCCTTCCCAGAATTGACAACCAGTGATAACCGAGCAAAATATAACCATAGAAGCTTCCACGAACGTTTTCAGGTCAGCTTGAAGGAATGTTTATTTTTGAATATTTTAAAAGAGAAGATAAATTATAATGGTGCGATCATCTCAAAATGGGACAAGAGCAATTAAAAAAATTTCAATCGTGCAGTTTAGTACAGTTCTGCAGAAGCCCATGAGATGGTCGATGGTTCACAAAAGGTTCATGGACACTCTTCCACAGCACACTCAGCCTCGCTGCAGAGAGATTAAATTTTTATTTCTTTTTGTGGCAAAGAAGATAGCTTGAGATTGCCCTAAAGCAAGTACTTGCAAGCTGCGAAAATTGATCTTTCTTCTGTTGTCCACTTGGCTGAGGACATTTTGGCAACAGCTCATAGTCTATGCTCCAAAGCTGATGAACTGGTTCACAAGCCGTTTTAAAAGGAATTTAAAGCCAGTCAAGATTTGAGCTTGCTGATACTAATTGTTCCAAGGGGTTGGCAAACAACGTGCTAGACGTTCAGTCTAGCACCAAGCAAATTCATGCATGATTTGTACAGCACAACAGTTTTCTTGTGCAATTCCAAGTTCTGCTACCATCATTCTATCATTGCCAACCCAGTTCCCAAAACCAAGACAACATGAAGGCAGTATGATACATCTGCGACCTTTACCACAATGATGTTGGGGATTCCGTCTCTGGTATAGTTGGAGGAATGCACCTTTGGTATGTGAAGATTCAGCATCTAGATCAATGTACAAGGGGTGTTCAAATGAAAAGGTACAAAACGTCATAACAACATGACCATTAACCTAGATGCCTATGCCGCTATGGGAGAACATAGTGAGACATCTAAGGATGCAATTGGAGTCTCTGCCGTGGATCGGAGGAGAGAACAGGAGAGAGCAGAGGCTCATTTAAAGAGCGCTGGCCAATTGACGCGGCAGTGCGTGTGAAGACAGGATGGCATTCACATCGCAAAGTGCGACGATTAAGGAGTAGCGACGAGTTATCCGATTTCTCACAGTGGAAGGTGTTAAACCGGCCACCATTCATCACCTGCGATTTCCATGTGTCTGGTCCCCTGAAAAAACATCTGAAAGGGAAGCGCTTCAACTCGGACAACAAACTCAAGGACGCTATGAAGGACTGGGTCTCGTCACGGCCACAGGCATTATGGGAACAAGGAGTCCTTTGGTTCGTTCATCACTGGGATCATTGCGATCAGGCACATAGTGTATACTTCGAATAACGCCTTCATTTATACCCACAGTGACGTTTCATACCTTTTCATTTGAACACCCTTTGTATTAATAGTACACTCTAAGCACTTAAAATATGGCTGTCCTCAATTTTTCAGGAAATTCAAAAGTTGCTTCGAATAATCGTGACCTTGCAAATAATAAAACCTACAAGTGCGATGTTTTCTTCAACACTGAAGTGCCACAAAACCTACCTCCACAGCACAACAGGGGCGTTGATAGTGAATGGTCTATCATTGTTAATAAACACTAAGAAGTTTCTGTATCTGCAGGCAAGATTTTGGTTGAACTGGCAATGAAGCCACAGTGACAGGACCTTAAGTTGTAGTATATGTAGTGATTTAGTTGTAGTGCAGGATTTAGTTGTAAAGAAGTTGTAGTCTGGGTATGCTTTTCATTGGAGCAGAGGCAACCTTTCTGTGAAATAATTATTTCTTCATCTTTTGAGATAATGAAATACTGATTCATGACAACTGTACTGGTATCTGAATGAAGCCCACTTTGAAGAACACCACAGATTGTTGCGTTTTTCAATGAAGTCTCTCCCTTTCACACCCATGCACATGCACAAACATGACATTACGCTTAATTTTCAGACCCCCGTCCTCCCACCATGCACAAAATCTAAGTGCACTCTAATCAGTGCCACCTAAGATCAACCTACTTCTACCTCAGTTCTGGATGGTGAGCATTGCTTTTCCAGCCATAAGATATGCATACAAGGGAACAGGAAAGTGTGTTTAAATGTCCCATACATTTATGCTTCTTGCCACTTCCTTCTAGCACGGTGCTAGCCACACATGAAATACGTACTAATGAGCCGAGAGGTCATCATAATCATAAAAGCATAATGTGAAATTGTGGTCACATTAATTTGACTGCACATGTGGTGGCCACAGTGGTGGCCATAGTTAGTGCCCAGACAGCACAGTAATAGAAGCCATGTGCACTGTTTGCATTTCATTACAGCATGACGGTACATGACACTCAACCAAGACAAAGCTTGTTATGAGAACCAGTTGTAGAAGTTGGCAGCAGTGGTGAGGCTACAGCTGTAAGGTAGTTTGCAAGCAATAGGACTATTGCGTGAGTAGCGTGGCTGTCCCACTCAGCAGTTCAGTTGGTTTAGCACACAGTCAAGTGGCTAACAGCTCTCGGGAGCTTTGGAGTTACTGGCAGCATCACATGCCACCAGATAATTGGCAAATCTTGATTTCAAACTTTAACCCTTTGAGGGTTTATGACATACATATACAGCGTCACAAACAACTCCCAAATGGTTGGTGCCGCATATTTATTGCACCATATGTACGGTTAAAAAACGCGCAAATTTCTCAGTTTTTTTTTTTGCTCCACCCCGCACCCCTCCAGCAAGCTCTATCATCCTGTGGGGAGGCACGAAATTTTTTTTTTCTTGTGCTGTTTGCCTTTGGTTTCCGTTCCGAAGTTTGTTTAGGGGTGGTTTTTGCCGGCGCGCTGGACATCACTCACACGTCCACATGTGCACGGGCGCGCGGTGGTAAGTTTAGTTTCGCCTCGCGAGCAGTTTCCATTTGAGGCACTCATAAAAACTGATGGCTATCTAGTTTCTAATCTCTCAAAAGGTGGCTGCTTGATTTTAATTTATTTATTATTCACAGGGGTGCCATTTTAGGTGTTCACAGGTGGGCACTGGTATATACAAATGATGCCGCCGTATACAAAGGATGCAACCGCATCGGCGTGCTTTCTGTTTCAAGAGTCGCGAAAATTCATAGCCTCTCCATGGCAATACAATGAATGGTCATCAGAAGCAGTTTCTCACTTGTTTGGGTTTTGTGATGGGTGCAGAACCATAGAGTTTCCTTGCATTCGCTCACATATGCAACGACGACATGGGCATGCATGCCGGTTTCCCTGCTGCGAGTCAGTCAAGCAGGGATCCCTTCGATTCGCGCTACTGCTCAAATGCCTAATTGGAATCCGATTCACTGGATGTCAGCCACTGAGATGAGTAATCGCTAACCAGTTCAAAATCTTCCGAAATCTGACCGAACAGTATCTTCCAAGAAGTGGCTGGGGTACGAAAATTCTGACTGGTACAATGGTGACAGTAATTTAGTGTGTGCAGTTTCCTAAGTCTGCAAGACATGTTTATTCTGATAAGCATATGTTTTGATTATTAATATAAGCTTTTTTCTCATCTTCATTTCTATTATTTATGAATAAACAATGCATCTACACCTATGTAAAATATTTTTTTCTCGCTTTATTGTCACTTCAAAAAATTCTGAATAATTTTTTTTCTAAATAGGATGCTCTGAAAACTTAAATTTGCAATAAAAAAAAATTGACCCTTGGGGTAGCATTTGATGAAAATATACAACTCTCAAAGGGTTAAAAATGCCTCCTTAATTGAAATTAGATATTAAATGCATGGTTTTCATAGAAATTGAAAGCAGAATTCTGATTACTTAATTATATCCAACAGTTAATTAATTACGACCAGTTTTGTTACTCTAAGGTCTGACTATACCCCAACCAAGAAAAGACACATACCTCCATGAAGGCTGGCCTCGACAAAGACACGTATGCACTGGATGCAACCGTGCAGATTGTTTGGCGTGATGTGGGCCAGATCACGTACAAGAAAGGCCAAGCACTCACAGCACTTGGCCAATGCAAAAGGGTCATGAGGGAGCAGCTCACAGGCCAGGCTGATGGAGAACTGGTTTACGGGGGCAGCGCTGTGGCTACGCTCTTCTTCAGCACCCCCACCGCTGACCTAAAAGAGAAACACATCTGTGACATCAATATGCTGGCAGAAAGTCTGAACAAAATAGCCGCAGACATAAGAATCAGATCGGAAAAGACGGTTATCCATGTAATAACTTTTATAAATCGATATATTTTGGGTTAGTTCAAGATAAACCTCATGGTGTGTGCAAAAACAAAGAAGTAGTTTTATGTCGGAAAAAGTGAGACAAAAACAATGGTTCTCCTACAAGATAACATTGCTTTTGCAAAAATGTAACCAATGGTCTTCCACTCACAATTTTTTTTAATTCAATTTGCTATGAAACACCTACTCTTACTCTCCTAAGAGCATGCATGCTTTGAAGGCACACTTGTCCAGGGCTTGCCCAAAGAGTGATGTTCAGGAACGGGCACAACACTCCTAGAGCACTCCTAGAGCACTCCTCAGTGCACAAGGAACACTGCAGTAGGTTTCTTTAATTTTTACATAAAAAGCACACAAGACTTCATAGACACCAAGAAAAGCAAGGAAAAAATTCAAGATATGCCCACATTCACAGCTTACAGGCCAATCAAGTATAATCAAGTATAAACAGCTACCATGCCAAGCTCACCAGGTAGTGATTCACCAAGTTTAAGATGATGTGGGAGAAGTCCTACTTGTTTCACACCCAACATGGCAAGAAAATGCTCATCAGTTCCGAGCTCAGGGATAGGGGGGTTGTTCAACCAGTAATTATGGGAAAGCCAGCCAGAAATGTCCCAATGGCATGTGATCACATGCTTACCTCAATTCCAATCAAGGCGATAAAAGTCAGAGAATGTCCTGAAGGATGTAGAAGGGCTTCAAAAATAGACACAAGAATTGAAATCATGCTGCTATTACTTGTCATATTATAGGTAACTCAAGCTATTTGTGCCTGCTAATTATTACTTTGCTTGGCTACTTTGCATTTCATTGTAAAGCCTTAACGCTTTGTATTCAAATAAATGTAAACAGCCTAGGTGTCCACAACATACAAATTAGGGATGTGCGAATATCAAATAGTCAACTTCGAAGTGAATCCAAATAATGAAAACCAAGTGTGAATTTAACATTTTTCAAATATTTTTTGAATACGAATAGTACAACTATCGACCTTTGCAAAAAAATTTTTTTTTAGCCAACCAGACATGAAAAGTTAGCCTGTTGTACAGCAAATAATATACAGAAAATTCATGCATTGTGCAACACTACTACCAGACAGTATAACATACACAGTTATTTAATGTTTCCATAAAGGATGTATAGCTGCTTGGTATGTTCGAGAAGCAGCAACACCGTTGTGCATGTCATCATTCCTCCAAACAACGAAAACAGCTGCCCACTAGACACACTAGCCCTGATGTGTTAATTTTGTCGTCATAGTTTAATCCTCTAAGCATGCTTTCTCAACTGGGAGTAGCAATGACAACCAATCAGCACGATGTTCACTGCAGGTGCTTCATCTTAGGATAACGCAGAATAATGCTGGGTTTCCTTATTTTTAGACATTTTTCCTTAATTTTGTAATGGCTCCCCATTTGTTTTGGTGGTTTTGTTCAGCATAATTTTAGCACTCTATTGCATAATATGCTAAGCCTCATACACAATGCCATGCTGTGGGCACTACACTTGAATACTGGCACAACATGTGCAAAAGCCCACTTGGGGGGGAGGGGATGTGGCAACTGAAACTAATTTGTCTATTTGTGCATGAAATGTTGCGAAAGTTAGCACATTTATGTAATTCTTTGTGCGGATTTCAATACTTGTTTTATGAAGTTTTGTGGCGTTTGAATACTACCAACAGCAAATGCGCCCTGCGAATCAAATCGAATATTCAAAATGTCTAATACTCGCACACCCCCAACACAAATGCAATTTTCACAAGCACCATACCTAAACCAACTTAAAGGGGAACTCCGGGGATTTTTCGATATTCACCGATTTCAATTAAACTTTCAGCATATGTTCTCTTCGGTACCCTGATGATATGTGCCAACTTATACAACCGTAAGGCATTTAGTTTTTTAGAAAACGAATTTTAAAATTGGTAGCCAATTATGGAATCACGCCTTTAAGTGCGGGCCACCCTGTTTACGTGACGTATCTTGTCTACGTACCCCTGGTACCCCGGCCCGCCTCGCCCAGCAGACGGACGCTGCGCGCGCTTTCTTCTTCGAGGCGACGACGACGCTAGCACAATTGTTGCTCTTCTTGCTAGCTGCATATAGCATGTGGTAAAAAACGATGGGTGGACGCAGGTGTTGTGTTGAAGGTTGCAAGAACAAAGCGAAGAACACCGCAGGTGTGTGTTATCACGTCAGATGCTTCACGCGCTGGCGGGTCGAAGGCAAAAGGCGATGCTTCCGCGCTCAGGTAGAAGCATTCGTCGCTGCAGTCATCGCTGGTTAGTTCGGACGGTTCGGACGAGCTGGCATAGCTAGACTCCGCGTCGGAAGACATCGCTGCTTGCTTTCCACGCGGTAGAAGAATCACGTGTGCTACGGCCACTACGGCGGCGGGAGTGCTCCTCGTGACGTCACCGCCTACGAGCTGAAGCAGCTCCCTATTTCGGTTTCGGTTTCGACTCATCGTTCATTGCTTATTTAAAATTATTGACGGGTCTCTCAGCAAAACGAACCACCCTAGCCGTTACAAGACTGTTAATACTATTTGAAAACAGCATTATCTCAATATGGTCGAAAGTGCACCGGAGTTCCCCTTTAACTCAAACTGTGCACTGCCCTTTTTCAAACTAAACAGTGCAACAGAAAATTCAAATATACATAAAGTAAACCCTCATTATAATGAAGTGAACAGGATGGCAAAAAAAAATAGACACAAGTTTAATTTGACACACGATTGCTCCATAAAAGCTCAGTAAGTATATGTACAACTGAGTTAGCAATGACAATTCTGTGGATGTGGTAAGTCGAACATACTCAGTGAAACAAGCCTTTATTGAGATAGAATAAAAGGACTGCTTCTGTTGGGCACAAGAGCTCAGCAGATACCTGAGCCACCTGTCCACAGTGTCATAGTCCACGGCTGCAATTTCCCCAACAATCGATTTTGAACAGACACTGTGCCATCTCTTGAAGCATTCAAGGTGGCCATTGCTGCACTTAAGATCTTGCTTGCCGATATGGAAGGCTTTGACATTTGCAGTCAGTGAAGGTCTATTTACAGCGATGTTCGCATTTCTAGCATTTTTCAGCCATTCGAGAAGCACGCCTTCCATTTCAGGATACATAGAATTTTAGTTGCGCATTCGTTTGGCTGAGAAACTCTTCTCAAAGCCGTCCAGTAGGGTCTTCCTTATTCTTCATGATAACTGATAATGTTGACCACGGTATTCTGAATTGCCTTGAGAATTCATACTTCTGCTGGTCGCCTTTTCCCACCTCATGTATCAACTGAACTTTATGCTCTAATGTCAGACACTTTCGTGTGGGCACAGGAGGTGCCATATTCGCTTGTCGGCTACGAGAAGCACATACGATGCACATGCAGAAAGTCACGCATTCACAGACTTCAGTGGACGACACATGGGTACAAGGAGTGCTACAGAACAAATAAAAAAAGGTAGCAAATCTTATCTTGGTTGCGGCATTAAAAATGTGCACGCCGAGAACACAAAGGCTGCATGGAATAACATATGTCTGTTGCACATTACTTCAAAAGTGCCTCTAGTAACGCGTGAGCGCAGCATGGAGGAAGAAAGGGAGGGGGGGTCATATCAATTGCGCAGGCGACTCAGAAAGCCATTTTTTCCCTTCTCTGAGCACGGAGGGAAAGGGTGCTGCAGGCACTTCGCTGGCAACAAGGCCAGTCGCTTGCTTAGCATGGAAAGGGTTGCTCGGCACAAAAGGCATGGAACGCGGAGGAAAAAAGGGCGCCAGCACTTTGCCGGCAGTGGGGACAGTCGCTCACTTGCTCTGACCGCCGCCGTGAGTATGCATCCCCAACTTGGTAGTTCGCTTTAAGCTCAGCAAGCTATTGACATGCTTCGAGTAATCCAGTCTAAAATGAATGCTTTCGGTTTGGGACTGCATAGGCCTCCAATAAAGGAGATTATTGAACTAAAGCAACTTCATTGTAATGAGGGTTTACAGTAATCCATTTTTGCATGGGTGGTCATGTCATTTGTTGTCAGGCAAGAACACATATATAAACATTCAAGAGGCTGAACCACAGCAGCAAGTACTCACCAATATCCAACCACCGGCCGATGAGTCCAATGCACCCCTAGGTGAATCATCCTGGGAGACAGCTGCACGGCCAGCATCTGCATTAGCTGACTGGTGCTGATACAGCTCACTGTCTGATGTGTAGCCCCGATCAACAGGACCCTCCTGACGTCCATGGGCAGACCGTGATAGCTCACTGTCTGATTGGGCACCTGCTGTAGATATTCAAAAAGCACAATGCATTTTTACTACTTATTCCAGAGTCAATACACTAGCATTTGGATGGTGGCATCGAAAGACAAAGAGAGTGTTGTAAAAAAGAGTGGAAGGAAGGGAGGTTAATCAAAATAAGTCCCATTGGAAAACCTATGCTGAGGATCATCAAGGCCAAGGCCTACCTTCCAATATTTGTCTGCACACTTATTAGGACAGTAAGTTGGGCGAGTTGGTTCCGATCCATCACGTAGCGCACTCATTAAGATAAAATTGGAGATGGTGTATTTCTGGTCTTTTTTTCTTACTCCATGACTTAATTGGTGCTCTACATAATGGATTACCTGTAGACAAAGACTGGTATTCAAATGTGTTAATGCAATGGACAGTGATAATCTTGGTGCATCAAATCAAGGACAGCCACAGAAAAAGTGACCCGCAATCTCAATGTAACCTTATTACATTCTGATTTGAACATCTCAGTCATAGCACCTATCCTGGAAAGGTAGCAAATTGCTTCCCCTGTATTCTTGTTAGCTATCATCAAACTAGTTTCAACTCTTTATAATACTTTGTGTAAATAGCCTCCAGTGAGACCTATCTTACACAAATTTATTGAGGTTTTCTTTTTCTTTTTATATTAGTTAGCATGCCACTGTTTCTAAGAGCACGACCGCAAAACAGCCTGCAACTAGACAAATTATTTAGCCACCACAAAAATAATGGAAAAATGTTACAATATATCACACTCCATTGGCCATTCAATGGCATCACTTAATTTTCCTGATGACATGGTCTAGAAAGTATAATTATTAACATCGCTAAACCCAAAGGGGACACCCAGCTTGCAACAAGCTACGCAGTCTCTGTCACATTAAACTTGGGAAGTGTTACCACTAAAGATACATTGTAATTTCACCTCAAATACAAAGTGCTCAGTTATGAACGTCTTTACATTAAAAGTAAAATTACAAGATGAAGTCATGCAGGCTTGCTCACAGCAATCATAAAACTAAATTGCTTCAAAATTTAGATAGTAGCACTACAGTTCCACAAGCCTACATAGCTGTAAAGCTAACATAGCAAGTGCATGTAGTAATTATAATAGACTGACAGTGTGAAATGTACATTCAGGTAGCACACGCTGCCCACCAGAAACAGCAGTGCTATCGGCCACTGAAGTCATCGATCTGTGGAAGGCTGGTGGTCGGTGAAGGGCCTGCGCTGTCTGGGGTTTGAGGCCTGCACCCACACAGGCCATAAGCACAAATAGAGTAGCCCAGTCTGAAGGGGCCTGCACACACGTTGCACTCGTGCGTAGCAGCTCCTGCAGTGCACATGCCACTTGGCCGCACACCTGTTGCAGTGTTGCCGGCCGAAGTAGTAGCAGTAGCTGTAGCGAGCCCAGAACCTGCATGCACACAAATTCTATAATTTGTAGTAAGATAAGTGCTGATAAAGCGTTTTCTGAAAAACAGTTACAACTTGCCATCGCTCTCTGTCCTAGGTATCCCCCCAAACTTGCGTTCAGAGTACAGAAAAGATACATTAGTATGCCATTCTAGTTCTCATACTGCTTTTACACATGACACTGTGGATGGCCATCATGAAGAAGCACATAAAACATGTCGCATAAGCTATGTCAAGCTATGTCTTTATACTTGTGAGCTTTTATTTGCAATTCAGGATCCTTTATCAGGGATACTTCACCTGAATAGAACATACATAAACATGAACCACATAATATGCTATAAGGGCAGTGCTGGCTGGAAATCTGTCATAACTGCGGCAGACAAGCATATTAGTCACCTAGTGCAATGGGCAATTTTAACCCTTAATACATATATTTGAATGTCCACTTTATGTATTTACTACTGAGGAGGGAGTGATGTGCTTCTGTAAAAGAGCAGCACTGAAACAGCAGCAGGCAACCACTGTGTAGCGCACTTTTGCTAATTTCACAAACAGGTTAATTGTAGCCATGTCAAGCATTTTGTTGCTTTTATTCCTGCCTCCAGTGTGAATATGGATGGATTCATGGTGAAGCAACTTGTTTTTTTTACAGCGTTTGAGGTAGCTCTCCCCACATAGAGGCAGCAGCGGTTGACGGGAACGAAGAGTTGTTTAATAGATGAGCTGAACAAATTGACATAAACTGCATGGACACTGACTGAATTCTACAGTAATAAACAAGCTTGTCCAGTCTTCCTGCGATCATCGCTGTCCGCGGGCTGATTAACCCTAAACCCAACAGAGCACCTTCATCATGTATGCACGCTTGCCACAAAGGCTTCTTCTCTGCATTGATATAACCTGTCCATACACGTGCAGACGAGTCTGGCACCGCCATCAACTCAGCACTGTCATGGAATGGCTGCTGCTGATTCACACTACCACTGAGTTATCAATGCCACCTTGATGATCCTGATACTGGAGGCAAACGCTCTTCTAATTGTTATTGGGTTTGACAGGGCTGGTACTTCTGGCCTTTCTGCAAATTGCCAATTTCTATAACTGCAAAATTTTATTTGCATAATAAGCTACCATTGCAAATCAAATATCCTTGTTATTGAGACTATGAAGAAAATTACCTGTAGTGACAATGTCTACACTTTGATTGATGTGGAGTTTCTACAAAGTGTGATTACGAGTAACAGTGTCTGCATAGAATGCGCAGCAACCATGGAACTCATAGAGAACACAATGGATCGTGTTTTCTGGAATGAAAACCCTGAGAACTGCCACCTTTGAAACTGTTCCAACTTTCAACAAGGTCTGCATGGTCCAAGTAGATGTTCTTAAGGCCGTTTGGCAAATTGCCAAGGCGCAACACTGTGATATGGTTGGGTGAAATCAAATACCATCGACAGTATTTTGCCAATAGAGAGAAAGAAGATTTGAAAAAACAAGCCAGGCAACCAAGAAAACAAGAAAAGAAGTGAAAAGCTGATTCGTGCGATGACTATATAGCTGGTTTCTATGAATTAAATTGTTCGCCACACCTTTTTGAACAAAAGCGAAATAAACTTGTTTTTTCTCTTAAACTCTCAATATCTCAAAATCAATTCTTTTTTTGTTTACATTTGCCCTTTTACCAGAACAACTTGAAAAGACACAAGGCTGATTTTTTACCAGAATAAACTAAACACCAATCCAAAGCTACTGAGCTAGAATGGTGTACGTATGCAGAATAGTTTTCATTTCTTGGCAGTTTTATCTTAAAAATAATGACAAAAATTAGTTGCTTTGCTAAAAAAAATTGAAAATGTCAACATTTGAAATACAATTGTAATTCTAGCTCCATTACGAGAAGTGATGCCAATGAATAAAATGAAACAAATCCGAATGCCTTATATATAGTAGTTTCCAAGAAAATGAGCCTAGAAGCCTTAAAATACTTGGGAGATACAGGGCCTAGCCCTGTGCCCTTAAGGCCCATACTGCAATTTACAAATTGTACCTGGTGAGTTTGCTAGGCCAGCCACTTTGGATGGGATCTCAGGATAACACCAGTTTCAAGATATCAATTCACAAAGTATGCAACAAAATACATTGACATTCCAGTTACTTTTGTGCTTCAGTGTATAAAATGGCATTTTGTTGAACAGTAAATGGAACAACAGTGCATTTTTATGGCAACGTTAAATAGCACATGGTATGCTAAAACGGGTACCATTTTCAGAATTTGTTCCAAACGTTTATGCCTTGAAAACCCACCAGCACTTAGTAAATTGCAATATGTGCTTAAAGAAATGAGCCACAATCTTAGTTGGTAAATTATTGCTAATTAGTTAATTGCATGCATTGTTTTATTGAGCAAGCAATGTCTGCCTCTTCAGGCAATCCAGTTCAATGTTTAGAATTTTGCTAAGTGCCACATACAATTCTTAAAGATTCTGCATAGCACAAAAAATGCCTAGTAAAGAATGATCTGATTATAGCATCTCATTCTCCATATACCTTTTAAGTATCACAGCCAGATAACAATTCCATGCCCCTCAATATGTAAGCTAAATACGATAAAACAAAGATGTAGTGCCATCGCAGTCAGTTTCAGCAGTGGTATAAGAGACAGCGATACCCATCGCTATATGTTTCATGAACAAACTGTGGATGCACTTCTGATAAATTTCACAGATATGAGATTAGTTGCATGGCACAAGATGAATATCGTGAGTCTTCAAGTTTTCTGACAAAGACAATCACTGGAAGTCGTGCATAGTGAATAAACAGCAGTCAGTGCGTGCAGATGAATTTTTTGCCCTAATCAGGGGTGCAACAGCCGAAATAGGATTTGGAGCAATTTTTGGAGCAGCAAAATGTTGCTTTTGGAGCACAAAAATCCGAATTTGGAGCAGGTTGCAAAAAAAAAAAAACCTGAATTTTTTAGCCCGAAATCCCAAATTTGCAGCAGTATAACAAAGAAGGCTTACTTTCAGAAAAGTAAACAAAAATACGTAAAAAACATTCAACATCAGCAAATTCGTGCACAGTGCATGTGAACACCGCTATTTTAATAAAAGCAGCGTGTTGAGCCAACCCACAGTGCGAACAATGACTAAGTCCACATTAGCATTTGCAGGACCTGTCAAATAATTCAACAGGCACTGGAAATGCTAATGTGGACCTGCGAACCTAGCAACCTGGAAATTTGGGAGATTCGTAAAGCAGGAGCAAGTGGGGGTAGCGAAAAAAGAAAACTGGCATACGCTTTTGTCTACTGTTTCTCAAGGCCGCAGAAATGCCATACACACCTGCTCCAAATAATTGTCAATAATTTTTTAGACGTCAGCGATCACACTAGTACTCGTAATTACACGGCGCGTGCATGAATGAGTAATTAAGGAACAAAATGAGCTGTGTCCCTGACAGCTAGTACTAATAGGCTCTTCTAAATCTCAGAATGCTTTTCCGCAGGACACCAGTGTACTGCGGCAAAAGTGGCTTAAAAAGCGCTCTGGACGCAATAAAACAAGCATCAGGAAATTTGAGTACTGTCCTTTTCTATTGCGATTGCAACGATATGGACACTCTCGACAAGTTTTTGCCGTCATCTCCCGTATAAAGTCCAAATTGATAACATATCCCTGTCCATAGTGTGTTCTACCGTGGGTAAAAGCGTGCGAGTGTGTGCGACGAACGCGACCTGCCATCGAATCATAGAGGAAACGCCCCGCCCGTCTTAAACGAGCATGAAAAGACGCGAGAGGGGGCCCGGGGGGGGGGGGCTGTCGCTCGAGCAGCAACTTTTGAACTTTGATTCTAAGGGCGCGGTCGCGATCGCTGGCGCACGCGCTATCTCGACAGCCATCAGCGGGCGGCTCGTATATCCTACGTGCTGCGCTCTCAATGCGAAGACACTGTGCAGAAAGAGCATCTTTCCCTGGAAACGCCGTATTCTCTTACACCAAAGTTTTGTAGAGTTACGCGAGATCGGATACAAAAGAGTTTGCTGCCAGCCTCACAATTTGTTACTATCGCATTCATTGCTTCGTCCTTCCGGTGAAACTGACTTTCTATCTTTTCTTTCGCGGGGTTTAGGTTTAGGGTCTGCGCGTCTGTATTGGATGACGATGCCCACAATGCAGATGATCAACACGGCCTCCATTTCTCGCTCAAATTTGCGCAACTGAGAAAATTTTAAGCTGGTCGAGCATTTCGGCGCAGCGTGGCGCAATTTTAACAAATCTCACGGTTTTGGTTCAGCTTGGCGCAAAAATATGCAATTGTATCAATTTGGCGCAATTGGCGCAGCTGTTGCATCCCTGCCTAATACTACTAGGCACAACACACCCTGTGTTACTGCACGCCCCAAGCTTGCAAGTAAGTTAGTTCATAAATAAGAAACTTCAGTAAGCATAAAACTTGTCTGTTGCATCACGCATAACAGTGAAAGGTGATCCCTCCTTGCCTGAGAGGTCATCTCCTCACGACGAATAAGCCTAATGGCCAAGCGCAAGATGCCGACGACTGCACGTTCAAGCAGAAACCGGTAGTCGCTGGCACTTGCACCCATGACCAGGGTGTACAAGTGGTCCCGCACAGCAGTCCAGATGGGCCCCACCCGATCCCTGCAGGTAAGGCATGCTGTACAGAACAGCTCAGTCCCCTTCATGTCCAATGCAGCGAGCATACTCAGTGGCTGCTTTCCATAACATCTAGACACATGGACTCACAACAAGGTTAAACAGAATATTTAGGTAATGACAACTGCGTAGAAGAAATTTTCCTTGGTGGAAGTAATGAAAACAACTCTAAACACTTACCTTAAAAAGAGTGATTCATAAAAAATTTTGCAAATCTTTGTGGCATGATAACAAAAACAAAAACAAAACAATGCAAACCACACAAAAAAATTTTTTTTTCATAGTTGTACCTTCATTAAGAACTTCATTTCTAACTAATTCCATGCTTTAAAATATGTGTGTGCGTGTGTGTCGAATTAAATTTGCACTGACTTATTTGTATTCACTGTGTGCTTTACATTTTCATACTCAAACACATCTATTCATACAGGAAAGTCAACATATTTATCACAACACTTGTAAGATGTGCTCCAAGCCTCTAACTATGATCCCAACCACCATTCTACATAAAGAAAAATTTAAACATCTCCTTTATTTATGGCCATGAAAATCACAATTGTACAAAAAAATATCAAAATGGTACTTGAGTTTAAAAATTATTATACTAATGAATTAATCCGTGATTGGTCTGTTAAGCTGCCCACCAATGAAACACTGCTAAAGCATGTCAAAAAAAGCTACTGTGCCTTCTGCATAAAGTTTAATGCTCATAATTTTGAACGTTGAAGTATAAGAATTAGCATATTAATATGACACGATGGACATTGCAGGGTTCTCCTTTTCTACTGTAAGGAATATGGTCACTTTTTGTAGGTTAAAGCAGATTTTTCTTCTGAAGGAACTGTTACACTAAGGTTGTATGCAGTACGTAAAAAAAGCAAGCAGAATAAATATGTTTTTAAGGCAATGAAGTTTTATTGCCGAGTTCTATCTAGTAACGGACTATTTTAATTTCATGAAAGGAAATTGTAGAATAAAACTCAACAGAACGTGTTTAAAAATGCTTGAACTTAAAGAAAAGAAGAAAAATTCTGAAAAGATTGTGAACTATACAATACCTTTTGCCATCCAATGATGGCTACATCTGTGAAGGCATTTATATTGTCCTGAACAGTTCCCTAGCTGAAACTTTAGCTGCCATGTGACAAAGCAGTTCCTTGATCCAAAACACAAAGGAATGTTACAAGTGTTGCAGAAAATAGTTTTTTATGGTGTTTCGCTGATGTTGCCATTCTTTAAATTCTCATGTGTCCATTTTAGCTGGTTCGTGTCATATAGCTTGGGATGCTTGTTGGTGGTGCACTCACTGCCATCGCTCTCCAAATTAAGTTCAGACAAAAAAGCAGTGTTCAGCCACCTGCTACTGCTTGGGCTGTCAAACAAGACAAACAAAGGCATGGCAGAATAGCAAAATTAATTATTAGAGCTGTGCGAATAGCTAAATTTTGGGTGTGAAGTGAATTCGAATATTGAAGTGTGAGTGCGAATCGAATCGAACATTTTTCAAATACTTCGAAGCGAAATTGCAAAAAGAAAAAGTTGGAGAGGATTCCTAAGCATATTCTTATGAGATAGCAACATGAAAGTGTTTCTTTTCGCTAGGTTGAAGCGCAATGTAGAGGCCGAATTGTATTTATGTACGTGATTTGGTGCAACCAAAGTGTTGCCAACAACACTTTATACATGATAGGCAAAGTTGCCATTTCCTCAGCCTCTCCTCCTCTTTCAACTTCTGTGGAAGCCCAACTGATGTGGCAGACAAGGGTGTGCTCCCTTCAAGTCCGGAGTTCCAAATCTGCCTCGTAGACGTCGATATATAAGAAGATCTGAAATTTCGGATGCTAAAAAGCTTGGGCATCCGATTTTTCGAACTTCCTGCCCAAATTTCAGGTCCAAAACAGCATTAATTGAGCCCCCACCTCTGCCACATTTTTCATCTCCATGTTGGAACCAGCGTTTTCTTGAGTTACTACACTTGCGACCGTAGCGGAGCTTGAAAGGCAGCTTTGCCGCAATGCGGGGGTGTGATGGGGTGAAGCATACTGAAAATCTAGGGACCACTTTTAATTGGACGTTGACTGTCTTGGCTAAGTTCGACCGTAATAGAGCTTGAAAGGCAGCTTTGCCGCAATACGAGAGTGTAGTGAGGTGAAGCATACTGAAAATTTGAAGGGGTCACTTTCAATCGGACGTTGACTGTATTTGTCTTTGGGAATTCGAATAGTTCGAATAGTAAAATTGCAGTGCGAATCGAATCGAATAGCAAACACTATACGAAAAATATTCGAAATTTCGAATATTCGCACACCCCTGAAAATTATCTGTCTCAGAACATGCATGATGCTTGCGGAAGTGGCCATTTTCACTTTAACACTCCCACCTCCTCTAAGCCTATTACAAAAATTGTTGTCATGTGAAAAAAATAATAAAAAAGGGGGAATGCTTATAAAATGAAACTGTAGTTCTGCTGTAAGTGCTGCCATAAATTCTTGCGAGTGCCATAGAAAGTCTCAAGAATGACGCTTGATTGTTAGTAGGCTAATGATGCAAAATGTGTGGAGATGTGAATTAGTTAAAATAGAACCCTGCTCATGCCGAACATAGCATATAATACACACAGTGTGCCCTCATTATGAAGTTATTACAACTATATCTTCTGTCCATGGGCTGAACTAGCAGGATTTGATGTGTTGCATAAGGCACAGGAATGTAAAAGCAAGGATCCATTATAATGTGCTGTCTAAAGCAGTAAAGTGCTGATGCCATGCATAAACGGCACTTCAGCTTCTAGTATCAGACACGCAACAATCTGTCTGATGCACACACAATGTGCATATAAAATATACTGTATATATAAAATTGAAAGCATGTTGCAATGCTTCTATTTATATAAAAGCTCAAATAAGGTCTCCCTGTACAGATGAGGCATGACCAAGAGAGATGGTCCCCATCCAATAATATTGCCAAGTCAAATTTGTGTACAGAAATAACACATGTACACTGTCGTCCTTTATGAAAGGGAACACGCGAGCGCGCGGCCTGCGCGCTGCGGCAGCTAGCGTACAGCACCATCAACCGAGAGCTGAAGAAAGCACGTCCACTTTTGGTGGCATCGCCCGCTGCGCGACCGAAGCGGGAGCGTAATCTAGCAGCGCTTGTCCACCGGCCATGACTCGTTATTTTGTTTGCCAATAGATGACGGCAAAAGCGGGTGCGCTTTCTTTCGCTGTCGGTTGATGGCACTGTAGGCAGCCGCATCAGAGCTCAGGCCGCGCGCTCGCGTGTTCCCTTTCATAAAGGACGACAGTGTACAGCGCTGTCACGCTGCTAAAACAAACACTCTACCTTAAGTGGCAGCTTAAACTAGTATGTCAATGCACTTCACATGAGTGTAGAAATGTGCAAGTGCCACCAAGCACAAGTCATCCGTTGCAATGTCAGGAGATTGTGCATTTGCTAGATAAGGTTCACAGATGATCTGTTTCTATGTGTTAGGGTATATTTAAGAGCAGATCACACAACATGTGTAGCATTGTGACATACTGATAACATCATTGATTGACATCCCATCATTGATTCTTATTCCATAATGATCATAATTAAAACATTTAGTGCAACCAGCACACAGCAAATACACTATTGAATCAAAGTGCAAGTTTTCAAAATATACAAGGTGTTCTCACACAGCACAAAAAAATAAAATAATTTTGGAGAGTACACACTTGTTTTGCAGCACAACCTTGATTAGGAGCTCCAAGAGAAATACTGTTGAATGCTCATCATAGCCACCGGACATGGACGAATGGCTCTCTGGACCATGGCAGGTATATATCAGTGCCTAATTGAAAATAAAAAAGAGGGAAAAAGAAAAAAGCAATGTGGAATCATTGTGAGTGCTTAAACTGCAAGGAGGTAGTCAAACCGTGCAATAATGAAATGTCCAGGAAATATCCTAACTGCATAATTCGTAAGCATACCCAAATCATGCAGAAAGATGCTATGAGAAACTTTTTATTACAATGCACACAGCGTGTGACACAACCAGTTACGTCAGAGCAGAAAATTCATAATACGTCAACCTTTTTTCAAAAGACAAAATAAGCTTACAACTGACTATGCAAGCTTTGCAGGTATGCCTACGATGTCAAAAAACAATGATCCCTACCAGATATATAGCAAGAAGTGCATACATTTATATACAGGGTGTTTTTTTTTAAGACAATACAGATATTTCATAAAAATGCTATGACAGTCAGGTCCCTGTCGTCGTCGCAAACAAAACCCTACGCTGAGGTAGAAAAACTTTGCCGCACCTAGTTACATTCAAATGAGTAATTAACTAATTATTTAACTTTTTATTATTTGCTTGAAGGCCATGACAATTTATGGCACACTCATTTTTTTTTTTTAATTGCAAAAAACGCATGTTGTGAGATAACAATCATTGCAATTCTAGGCCCCAATCTATGCAATACCGAAACTAAGCGCACCGGGCACACAGGAAATGCAGCAGTAACGTCAGACCGGAAGCTCACGTGAAAAACTTTAATAATAATAATAATATCTGGGGTTTAACGTCCCAAAACCACGATATGATTACGAGAGACGCCGTAGTGGAGGGCTCCGGAAATTTCGACCACCTGAGGTTCTTTAACGTGCACCTAAATCTAAGTACACGGGCCTCAAACATTTTCGCCTCCATCGAAACTGAAGCCGCCGCGGTCGGGATTCGATCCCGCGACCTTCGGGTTAGCAGTCGAGCGCCATAACCACTAGGCCACCGTGACAGCTATCATGTCCTCTAATTTCTAAGCTTCAATTGAGCACACCGAGTCTTATTTCTTAAATTTTATAGTTTCTGGCCAAAGGCTCTGGCCATCACACAGGCATATATAAGACATGCTGACAAGTGCCAGCACACAATGCATAGCACCAAAGCCAGTTCCCTGAGTTTTTCTTTTTAAAGTAAGTAAAAATTTTGCCCTCTTACACAGGTCAACTAAACAAAAAAATAAAATGTGCATATCTGTAGTTATGGAAAAGGCTGCATAAAGAAAGCATGACTAAATGTTAACAAAACAATGATTAATTGATATGATGATTGTAATTTACTGCTCCCTGTGAACAACAAGCAGCACATGTGAATTCATTTTTGTAATGTGGATTCCCATCCAAATTACTAAACTACTACTCATCTTGGCCTTTCTCATCCCACTGATCTCTAAAATTATTAAATAAATGCCTACCTTGACCAGTTCTTGTAAAGCATCTTCTCGAAGAAACTTGGATTCAGACACTAAGAGTTCTGGCTGGCAGTTGGTCACACATGCAAGGGCAGCCTCTCGAGCACGTTCATCCTCAGGATTTGGTCCACGTTGGCTGCTACAAAACAGAGACAATAGCACTGTATCAGTACTTCATGGATAGATTTACAAACAACAACCATAGGCTTTAGTATTTATTAACATAAGAGAGCTCTAAACCTGCTACTAAGAGCACCATTTATGGCACTTATATTATCGAAAAGCTTTTATTTTTCTTGAGTTTTTATATTGCAAAACCATTTGATAGGACTATGAGGCATGTCATAGTGAGAGACTCTGGTCTCTCACTATGAGAGAAACCTAGGTTTCTTTAATGTGCACCTAAATATAAGTACACGGGTGTTTTAGCATGTCACTACTGAAAGCTTGATGCTTTTTGGCTGCAATGACACAGAAAGCAATAAGCACCAAATCCTATGAGCTCAAAGCAGATAGCAATTCTGCTTTTAAATTATGTACCAACTCCCCATGGTGTTACAAATTTCTATACTATCTGCTAGTGTTCTGCTGATTCTATGTTGTTAAAGGTGTAACACACAACATTGTAAAGGTGCCTAAGACACAGTGGCTTAAATAAAAAAATTGCTTTGAAATCAGTGATATTATAATGCTGTACTGGCACTAAGATTATGGCACGAAATTAAAAAAAAATTGATGTTTGGCCTTCACTTTTTATGTATAGTAAATTACCTTTCACCCCAGAATTAATGAAATTAAACTTTTTAAACAATATCCTATCAGTCTAAATTAAGTTAGCATTTTTACTTGCAGTCCCTTCAAGTTTTTCCCACAGATAAACTACCATACATTTCACATCATATAAAAGTTTCTTTCATAAAAGCCCATATGCTCCTGCAAAGGCAAAATGTGCAGTGAAGTAAGAAACAAAATGAATAATTTTACTAAACATTTATAATTTATAACAGAGATCTAAATATATTAAGACGGTTTTATGCATAAATAGAACAAACAGTATTATAAACTCTGTTTCCATTTCTGTTTGTTTCAAATTCCAAGTCATATGCCTTTTTTTATTGCAAACTAATACAAAAGCAAGGATTTTTGTTATTTTCAGCCCATAAAAGCTGCCTAGGCTAAATGCTACACAGAAAAATATCATATGGCACCAGTCAGATCATACATACTGACAGGTGCAGCAGTTTTCTCATAAGCATGATGGTCAAACCAGTTGACTGCCCCAGAAAAGCAACAGTACTGCTTATGGCTGAAGCCACACTAAAAGCATTTTAATTTAGCCCTCAGTGTTTGAATGTTCAGTGTGTAAACATTTTCATGCTTTGCGTGTCAGCATTATTTTGCATTATTTTAGACAAGTCATGTCAAACAGCTGAATTTCATTAAATTAATAATAATAACTTCTACTAAAGATGGACAATATTTAAACATAAATGTCACCATTTTTCAAGCTAACAAGGCCAGCACAAGATCACTGCACTACATAAACAGCCAGCCATCAGTAAATATAAGTACTACGTGCATATGCTTGGCACTGTCACCACATGCAAATGCGCTCACCTTTCTGTCAGGTACGAGTAAAATGAGCTGAATATGTTCTGCTGCTGTTGACTTAGTCCACTATTTTGGCCTTCTTCGGCACGAACCAAGGAAACTTCTCCAGAGGGGTCCACAAAGTCCTCCGCCTAATAAGAGATAACTTAAGGATCCATGCTACCAGTGCCACAATAGCATTCTCATCAAGTACACCTCCTATAGTAAGCACTGTAACAACAGCTATCCTTGAAACAAACCATCCACAACGAATAAAAACGATAATCTAGAATAAGAAACTATAAGCATGATGGCTTATCCCTTGATTTCTTCTTTGTTTCAAGCTCATCACTGGTGCCTAAAGTGTAAAATATAACAAATTCAGTTGGCAAAAGCAATTTTTCAAATATAATGACAAGATCTCCCAACTCCTTGCATACAAAGCTTTATATAAATTACACAAGTCGTGTACACATTACACTGCCCTCAAAGAACAATCAAGGTTGGAAACTTCAATAAAACAGTTATATTGGCCACAAAAATAGTCCCATATTTGCTATAAGCATGGATACAGACACAGTAAGAAAATTATGTCTATTAAAAAAAAATGCAAGCAGAGTTCATCCAACGAGACAGCAAAGCGTCTTTGGCAGACTCGCAATGCTATGTACCACTGCAATGACACAACTGTGCAACTGTGCAATGAGTGTTATCGCACAGGATTGCCTCGTTGGTTTACCGATTGCTGTCTTACGAATGAAAGCACCCACTGCCAGCAAACTTTTCAGACATGGAGGAAGAGGCAGTGCCAAGGGAGGGCTGAGGGGTGGCAGTCACTTGGCCTTTCCATCCCAATGTCACTGTCAGCTATGCAGCAGAATAATACAATAATAATATCTAGGGTTTAACGTTCCAACACCACAATATGACTATGAGAGACGCCGTAGTGGAGGGCTCCGGAAATTTTGACCACCTGGGGTTCTTTAACGTGCACCTAAATCTCAGTACACGGGCCTCAAACATTTTCGCCTCCATCGAAAATGCAGCCGCCGCGGCCGGGAGCAAGTGAGAGTAAGTGCGACTAACAAGTACAGTCAAACCTCGTTAAAACAAAGTCGCATCTGACACAAAAATAACTTCGTTATAAACATTCATTATAAACATATGTACTCCTAACAATGTATTAAAGGCAAGGTTATTTGTCATTTAGTTTGTTATGACCGATAATTCGTTACAGCCATTTTTGTTATATCGAGGTTTGACTGCATTGGTTAATTTCTTGATCACATGAACATTCTCTGTAATAGCAATTGCTAATGCTTAGTTAAATAACGAAAAAGTATACATCGCTGCAATGTCAAAAATACTGAAAGAGTAGTTTATATTTGCTGTTTTTGTCTCGATCAATGGTCGCCTGCTAAATGCTTCATTTTCTCCTATACTCATGCGAGGCGGCACCTGACTGCCACATGTCTTCTCTTTCACACGCTGCGTGCCCGAGTCGGTTAGCTGTCTCTTGCTGAGCCTACTACGGTAGTACTCAAAGGCTGGTTTGAGGCACGCAAAGTCAAGCATGCATTCCAGCTCTGTCATGTATGTAGCAAACGCTACGTGCTTTGTCCACAGACTGCTGTGTACTGTAGATACCGCTGCCTCAACAAGGAGCCATCATGTACTGCAAAGAGCCCTCTCACCATCCTCTCACTGACCGACAACCATATGCTGATTGGTCTCTGCAGGTGGTGTACCTTCAAGCATGCGGCAGCACTAGGCACCCCAGGGGGCCCAAGCATTTCTGGGGAGCGCCGTGCATGCCTGAACTGGAAATAGCAGCTAACATGTTTGAAGAAAAGAATGCCAAAGGCCATGACATGTGGCCATGTAACTGATCGGTAGGTCCTTGCCATCCCTTGCTGCGTAGGTTCCAGCAAACTTGTGGCAACAATAAGTAAGAGAAGGCCATTTTTAAGCTACAATAACTACCTGTTACCTCGCTGTAACCCTTTGAAGAGACAAATGCCTTCAGTAGAGAACTTAAAGGCTTTAATGTGGTAGAAAACTCATCCTTGACCTGCGGATATGCAGGCAAGGCCGAACGGGGTCTCGAGCACCTGCGCCACTCGTGAAAGCAGCAACTTCTTCTTCCTCGGAAGTTGCAACATACTCTTGAAGGATGTGAAGATTTTTTTGCAGCAGGAGATTCGCAAGACAATCTGGTCCATTAGTGAGGTCATTTTATGATCACTCTGAAGGGTGCTTTAAGGCCTCTTTAATGAAGTGCAATACTGATAAAAGTCTTTGCATAGATTTTCTGCTGTGCTAACACTCGAAGAAACAACAAAAGTGAGCTTGCAGATATTTTCACATATTAGCTGTTCATATTAAAAGAATCTGTCACCTACTGTAAATGTGTTCACAGTCTGCTCCCAGTGCCTGTGTTATTTTGCAAGCAGTTCAATGCTTCAGTGAGTAGCTTTGCCTCATATAAGGCTCAGAAACAGTACAAAAAAATTCTAAAAAAAAAAGAAAGTATTACTTGAACAAGTCAATACAGCATATATTCTTAAGCATTTGTGAACAAACATCTGCTTTGTTATAATGAATACCATGTCAAATAGCGCATTTTGGAATTTTATAATATGAGCATACGCCATTGCATAACCAACCGTATTTTAGACTTCTTTAAATTTGGCAATTCATTATATCTATGTTTATTATATAAAGTTCTGACGTTATAACAGTCCCGATAAGCCAAAACAAGTGCTGTCTACTGTAAACGGCACAGCACAATCAGAAAACCTGGCAGCTGACACTTACAGTGACCAGTGGTCGAGGTAGAAGCTTGGCTTTGTACAGCTGTAGCAGACAGTCAACAAGGTTCTTCCAGCCATCACGTAGAATGTGGCCATGTCTCTGGGCCAGCCCAAACACCATTTTGGCAACTAGCTGTGCTTTCTGACTGTTTCCCAGCACCACAGGCACTGTCTCAGGGCTCTGCATACCACAAAGCAGACACTTGATATGAAAAACAAAAGCCAGAACTAGCTCAGCACAGTCAATATCAGCAAGACCCCAACAACCCAAAACACAATCTGTGCTATTACTATTCTGCCATGATAAGGATCACAAAATTAATGCTTCAAGATGTTTTATTTTACCATAAGTTTGCTTGACAGCTGCCTGATTTGGCCAATTAGTTAAGCAGATGCCCTTCACAAAAATCACTTGCCATATTCAGTACCCTTCAGCTTTGGGTTACCTGTGAATTTGCCCTCACGCTGCGTTCTGCTAGCCTCTTGATTAGCTCAGATGGTAAAGCAACTGCCCCGAAAAGGCACTGGTCCCCGGTTCGAACCCAACACTAGGGCAAATTTTTCTTAATCTATGAAACCTTATTTCTAAAAAATCCATGTGGGTTTCCTCTGTAGCTCCATGCTACATTCAGATGGGTGAAAGCTTTTTTTCAGCCACTTGACCTCAACCACAATAATGCCTGTCAAGCCAGCATTACATATGCACAGAGCCTGTATTTTATAACAATTCTGGTAATTGTCAATTCTTCTTACTTTTCATGGCTGGCATGCTCAAAGCTATGCTATTGCCAGGATCAGTCACTCAGCCAGCTGGATGATAAGGAATTACAGGAATAGAACTAAAAGAATCCTTACAAAATACCCCTAGATCTCTTCAACTAGCAACCCTACTTGCGCAGTGGTTGCTTGAATGATTAAATTTTACTTGGCTTGATGTTGCAATAATGAAGGCTGCAATTTCTGAATTTAAGGATGTAATTCATTATCACGGATACAGGCAAAGAAAAGTATGCCCAAAGCACTGCTATCATTTGCAAGAAAATAGGTATTCCAGGTTTTTTGCAATGGTACCGAATAGCTCAACTGAGGCCCGTTTACCATGGGCTGTGGTATACGGGTATGTGCCACAGGTGATTGACAGTTCATATCTACCCAGGAACGACGAGAACAGACATTGGTAATATACTTAGTCACCAAAAATGTTTGCACTTTGCATATTATTGCCAACTTCCCATACAAACATTGGATAAACACCTAAGACAGCTGGCCCATTTAACATTAACAATTATTTGGGTATATTATATTCCAAAACTACATACATGCTATGAAGGATACCATTGGCTTCACTCTGAATTCAACTGCCTAAATTTTGTTAATATACACAAAAATCTTGAAACATAAAGGCTTTTTCATTTGGGTAGACTCCTTTTATGCATATTCATTTAGCCACCAGTCTTATAAGTTTTGAACTGACCAGCAATAATAACAGTTAAAGAACGGGTGAGACGTTTTAGCATGCATCCTTAAAAATTATACTTCTCAAGTAAATTCTAATAAGATCATGGGTATAAAATACTAATTACTGACTACTCCACCCTTGAAATGCCTCTAAGGCAAGGGTTTGTAATTATTCAAAACTTTCTCATAACAACTTGAAAACTGCCCTATCTGACTTCCTCTTAGAATTGAATAGCCACTATTCACAAGTACGAACACTGTTTAAGTGGTTTTCTAATACTTCAATGATCAGCTGTGCATGATTAAGCATAAAACTGAAGCAAAAATAATACAGCTTCTATCCCAGCTTCCGTGGATATACATCACGAGAAGTTAAAACTTGCATAAAACAGGCTGAGTGACTTCGGAAGCCAGTCTATTTAGGTCATTAACTGAAACTTTCAGTTTAGGTTTAACAAAAATAGGCCTAATTTTCATTTCAATCTAAACCAAAATCTCACTCAGCTATGCATATTAGAAGTGGGCATTATTTAATCTTTATGGATACTGCATCTCCACCTTCTCAGATTAAACCAAAATATCCTTCACTGCCACATTATTTGATATAACAGCAACACTCCATTCATCAACCCTTTTTCAAATACGGATAAAATCTGCCTTTTTGCTCTGATGTCACTACGATGACTTGCATTACACATTTAGTCTCAGTGGTAAACAGAGACACTAGCTGACCCACAAGGCTTGCCTGTTTTAATTTTATTCGAATAATTTACTACTGGATATGCTACGAAAAAGCCCCACTATTTGGTTAAACTGTTCCTTTGCTTGTATAAATGCTGCCAAAGAAAGCACTTGTTACCCTGACGAAGGCTTGTCTCCTCCTCAAAATGTCTTCACGCTGAGGCTTTCTTTATTTACCTCTTATTCATCACTTCATTTCTCCACCATGTCTAGCTTGTAATGCTCCATATGTGCTTTCAGTATATAATGCCTCATAATGTCAGCATAATAACAATTTTACTAACACTGCACATACAGAATACACGCAATGTTCTATATTATTTGTGAAGAGGTTTATTCCTTATTCTAACATTATTATTCAAACACAATTTAATTTGCATGCAGTACTATTACTTGATTTGTATTCAATTCAATTTTAAAAATTATTACATTTGGAGAGTTCTGTTCTATGGCAGTTTTTATCTGGCAGAATTAAGGAAAAAGTGGTCCTTGCCTCAGCAGTGCTCAGTGCAGTGAATTTGCAGAGAGAGATGACAAGGTTGTCAAACACATCACTCATGGCATAGTGTGCAGCCACCATAGCACACTTGCGGTATCCACCCAAGGCTCGCTGTAGCACAAGTGATTCACAGGGGACTCGATCAAGCACAGAAGCAAGCGCAGCTACCGTAGGGCCCCAGACCAGTGTGAAGAGGTCATGGTCTAGTAGTCCATTAGGTGCATGCATGAAGTGGCCTGCTTTGCCTGCGCCCCTCCGCAACAACACCTGCGTGAAGAGCACATGAGCTTAAGTTCGTATGGTCCCTGGTCCGATTTCATTAGAGACCAAGCACAAGATGCCAGCAACCTCTAAGACAATTCTGATAACGCAGCTACTAAGTATAACTATTGGTGGAGCACAGCAGGCACCACATACTCACTAAATCAGCCAAGCTATTGAAAGAGAGAATTACTTACCTTCCAGAGGTAGTTTTCTCTGACTAGTCCAGTCTGTTCTGCAGGCATCACTATCTCCTCATTTCTGCAAGGAAGAAAGAATAAATTCTCGTTGTTTTCACAGTCATACAGCACCTTTGACCAAATTATGAGAGCCAACTTACTTGATTGCATTGTATATTTCTTCAAGCATGTCTTTATCAAAATCATTGCCACCATTCACACCATTTAGATTTTTCTTGAAGTCCTGGTGATAAAAAAAAAGTATTAGAGCCACAGCAAAGAATCAATATGAAAAGTTAGACGGAAAGATGCTATGAGTAGCAGTTACCTCTACAGTCATTGGGATATTTTGCTTCTTGACATTATGATTGTGCTGGTCCATGTTCAACATAATTACAGCATAGGCCAATGTAAAGGCAGCGTCACTGTTGGCAAATGGCTCCTTCATGCTCTTCTGCAGATGGCAGCAGCAGCAGCACCAAAAATAAAAGAAAGATGACCACATAAACCACCAATTCAGCCAGGAAAAAATATCAAGATTTTAAAGTTTTCAGAGAAGCAATACAAAAACTTGGGGAGGTGCGAAGCATGTAGGGAAGGGTGTTTCAGCTCCACAAACGTGCAACCTGTGGAGGGGCGAAGCATGCAGTGAGCAACGGTGTTTCCCACAGCAAAATCACTGCTAATGGGCAATGAGAGACAGAAGAAAGATTAGACAGAGACCAGTAGTCCGCTTTTAGGTAATGTGCACACTGCAAATCTTTATTGTTTAACTACGCACAAGAGAAATCTCCCACCGGCACTATATTCCAGGTCAAGATCCAGTGCCTATGTATACAAGGTGGCTGGTGAACGCTTGTGCAGAAGCTCGCTATCAAGAAACTCGCTAGCAGACGCTGCCTGCGTCGGCGTTGTCTCTCGCGGGCAAGGGCACGTTCTCATTCCTTGCAAGCTGGTAGTTCAGCATTCATCACAGAAAGAGCTTTTCCATAGTCAATGCGTGCCGTTCGCTCTCTCTCGCCACATAGTGAGTGCTGAGGTGGTGGCGCCCTCTCTTGCGCTCAAGCAAATGGACCGTCACGACAGCAGACGACAATGCACGCCGCGACAGCAGATGACGACAACAATGCACGCTGACACACCGAGACCCTAAGGCACTTCGCCCCTAAAGCTTTCAAAGCGCATGTGAGTGGCTCAATGCAACCCAAATAATATAAGACCTCTTAGTCTCAGGTAACCTAACATCCTGGCAATAATATTCTAAAATACTTTTTCACTGAGTAAATTTCTTAAATGTACATAAGCTAAACTTCCCTTATACAAGAAATAAGACAAAAAGGGCAAAACACACTGCTCATACCATATTTGCATAACTATAACATTCAAGGTTTATTCAACATTACGTATAAGACTGCAAATGTGGGCCTGAAAAATCGCTTTGCATACAGGAACGAACACAAGGTAAAACATTAAGGAAGATGCACTGAAAATTATGATGTGACATTCTTTACTCAACCTGCATTCCGCTGAAAATGTCGTAAATTTAATGCTAACAGTAAAAGGCATGCAATGGCCCCCTCCCCTTCGTACCTTTTTATTTTTTGTATACCATAATGAGGACCTCCTCTCCACCTTCTCCTCATAGAGGCTGCCTGAGAGGCACACCTGCACCCTTCTCACTGATTCAAACTACGGCAATGTGAATAAGAGTCATGAAATTACCAGGATTTCAATGGCAGGAGGCATGGGTCAGCAAAATGTGAGACTGCTACTTAGGCAAATAAAAGATGAAGATGATGGCACAAAGGAGCCTAGGCGGAGAGTTTTATTTTTCCCAGAGGGGGCGGGGGCCCGATTTGCTCTTCCACATTTCTCTCTCTCCACACACACACACACACACACACACACACACACACACACACACACACACACACACACACACACACACACACACACGCACGCACGCACGCACGCACGCACGCACGCGCGCACACGCGCGCACACACACACACACACACATAGTGAGACTCCAGATTTATTTTTCAATTTACACAAAGACGTCTACCCCGTAACGTATGGCTGAATGCGAAAAATTCCGCATAGACTGCGGAATTTCCCACAATGCGTGGGATCTGCCGAATTCTTTTATTGTCATGCTTTACTAAACAGGAGAGAATGGGTTAATTCTGGCACAGGAAGCTTTAATTATGCCAGTGAATTCAATTTAGGATGGTAAAAAAAAATCTCAGATGGTAGCGAATATCATTTCCTACCACACCTTGCGCAAAGCTCGGTTTACAAATTTTTATTCCAAAGGTTGTTCTCTGGATGAGTATTTGAGTTGCTTTTCGGTGACCGAACTTGTAGTAAAACCACTTACTGATAAATCAAAAATGCTTACGGTCTTTTCTCGGTACTTTTATAGGCAGGCATGTTGAAGGGTACCCATTTGTAGACAACCAAAAAATTGTACTTCTTTTTATTGGCGAGCAAGTCTGTGCAAAATCACTCACTGACTTACTGTGTCGGGGATGCTTTGTATTCTCAGAACGATTTTTGTTTTCTGAAAACCACACGCTACGCGGTTCAAGACTTCTTTTGACTTGTCATAGCTTAAGCGATCGCTTAAGTTGTTCACCAACACAACATATTCTGCATATACAAATCCGTTTGAGGGGCATTTTCCACTGAGTGTTTGACTTGTCACTTGTCACTTGTTGAATGTATGGCTGGAAGTGGGGATGGTAGTAAAAGAGAGGGTTACTGCAATGGCTTAAGCTACGCTTCATTGGGCAAAGAGCAGTTTTTTTATATCTTGCTGTACTCTCTCCCTGCCTTCTCATGACCCTCGGCTAAGCTTTCCTCGGTGTTCATCCGCTGTTGGTGAGGAGGTTTTTGTGAACCTCGCCAGCTTCACAATTCAGTTACTGCAATTCAGTTACTGCAGTACAGGCAAAGCTTCAGTGAAAATTCCAGTTCAGGCGAAATTTGTGTCATGTTTCGCAAACATTGCTTATATTTCCTGTGCTTAGAAATATAAGAGCACTGTGTGCACCAAATGAAGGCAGGAAACCATCTGGTCTGAAATAATACTTACATGCCAGTGCTCTGCAAAATGCTCCAACAGCAAGGATATGAGTGGTGCTTCCCCGGGCAGCCTGAATGTCTCAAGGTACATTCGGAGAGCTTCATCAATTCTGGTATTTATAAAGTTGAAGGACCTGCAGGCACATAAAAGAAGCAATAACACAGGCATCAGCCAGGCAAGTAAAACACTAGTACAATGTAAAGCTGTTGCATACTGCAAAGTGCATCTGAAACAGGGAAGCTCGAGATATACCCTAAAAAGGAACCACTAAATTTTTTACATAACTGAATCTAGAACAACGAAAAGGCACAAAAGGGCACAGAAGCTTTATCAGACACAGCAAAATCCTGATCATTTGAAATCCCTCGATTTGAGTCGGAGAGATAATTCAAACAGATGAGCTGGCCACAGTTGAGTCACGTATTTTAACAGGGCAAAACTCACAAATTCAAAGTCCTGAAAGTGTGTAATGAATTTTTCTAACAAAATTTCTCTCTGCTACCTTTCATGCGAACCCGAGCCAAAGCCAAAGATAAATGTATCACTAGTCGCCACAACAACTTGTATCTTGGAAATTAGGCCTTTTAGCTTTGCACAGCACATTATGCCTACAGCACAGGCATATCCGCTTCACAAAACTGGGATAAAGGGACGTACAATCAAGATTTTAGCATATGATCATTACGTGGCAGTCTTCAGTGGATAAGCAAACTAATTATGAATATGCTTTTAGGGCATTTTAATTTTTTAAATAGGCGTTAAGGCATTTTGCATAGCCAACAAATGACCGGTGCTAAATGCTGTGACACTATTTGATATGCATGTAGTTTATGGAGTACAGTAGTGCAATTACTCTCCTGTTTACACTCGTAGCTTAAATTGGCTGTACTTGGTCAGTAGTCTGTAGTTTCTGAAACTATGCTTCAAAAACAGCATGGTAAGGCATTAGGCCTCAGTGACATGGCACAGAAGCTGACCAATAATTTCAAAAGCTTTGCCAAAATTTAGCACACTTTACAGAGCGCTGCTCCAAAATCTGGACTCCATTCTGCTCCATCTGCTCAACCATATGCCAAACGCAGATCTTGTTACTTCTTGACGATATTAGGCGCTATTATGTCCTGGGTTCAACACTCATGCAGTATTATTAAAAAAGTGCAAGGGTGTGCATCATGAGGCACTGTTGCAATGAAAGCAACATATAAGATAAAAGTAGCGCATAGCAAGCCAGCCATCTGGACACTATGAGTACAGAAAGAAATGAGTTTCGAGAAAAGTCTTGGCCATGTCAAGCCCTCTTTACGTCATGCAAGCTTCACATTTGAACATTACCACCGCAATAGACCAAAACATACTAGTATATTCATTTTGTGAATGGAGCATGGCACAATGCAATGCCAACAGGTCTCACCACTGCAAGAAGGTGGTTTTGAATAGGGGTGTGCGAGTATTCGAGTTTCGAATTCGAATCGAATACTAGCTAATCGAATAATTCGATTCGACTTTCTAATAGCTGGTATTCGAACTTTCGAATAATTCGACAGGACAAATATCTAAAACGCAACAAAGTCTAGTGGTGCAACTTGGTGAAGGTGCGGTAGCTAAAACTAATGCTAACGTCATTACAGTAGGCCTTTCGTTAAAACTTTCACCAATTTCCTGGTAAAAAAAGCATGTACATGTTTACTTTACAGGAGATTATGTCATTTCAGCATGTAAAAAAGAAAGAAACACGAGAAAACTGTCAAGGCCTTCGCAACTTCGTTCTGAAACAAAGGTACGGACTTCTTGCATAGTTCGGTTGCGTATGCCACAAGTGCCGTAAAACGTCCCCCGACTTTGGCCCTCGAAACCCTTGAGGATTGGCTTCACATGTGAAAATTTGATCACGCTGCGCCGTCGCCACTGCCGCACTGCACCACTCGTTCGGAAACTCCCATCATTCTGGCACTCAATCAAAACGCTGCTGTGAACGGGCGCCCGAAGATTTTTGGGCCCAGAGCACCCATGGCCATGAAGCACAATAACATGACCGTTGTCAGATGAGCCGTATTGTACGACTATACGAAAAAGACTAGCTACCATACCACCACCCTCTGTTGCCCAAGAGGTTAAAAGTGGTGTGGCTAACTGGAATGGCGGCTCTTCTATCAACATGGTTGCACGCCCATAAAAGCTGAAAAAAAAAAAAGAGCTAACAAATGTAACAAACCTGTCACCACGCCATAGGTTTCTTGATTTTTCCTTTGCCTTGTCGTAACTGACGGTGCACGCTTCGATACTATTCGATATTCGACTCGATATTCGATATTTGTGGCCATTATTCGGCACTATTCGATTCGAATTCGATTCGGGATGAAATTTCACTATTCACACACCCCTAGTTTTGAACATTACGTGAAAAATAGTTTTGTTGCTACTACTTCATGTTTTACACATTGTAGAACTCTGTGCACTTACATGCTTTATATATCTCAAGGGTAGCAGTGCACAAAATTAAATGTTTCCCCTGTAAGTTGCACATGACATGCAATGGCACGGCAAGGTAGCTGCATGTGGGCGAAGTGAAGGGGTGGTTCAGTAGCAGGCTGCCCATAGCATGGGTCATCTTTTCAGCCCTTTGCACATGCATATGGTTTTTGCCACACCCAGACATGGCACTGCACAGAGCCAGAGCCACAAGCTCAAGTGCTCACAGAAACAGTGGGCTGCTGGGCGCATGTGAACTTTACTCAGCGAAAAATGCATAGGTGGTACTAGCAGGCTAGTTGGTTGTACTTCATTTTGAGAACACCAGCGCCAAATTTTTAGAAAACATGGACAGAGAAACAAGGATACACACAACACAGGCACTACTTTTCAGGGCCTGTGTTGTGTGTATCCTTGTTTCTCTGTCCATGTTTTCTTAAAACTTTGTGCTGGTGTTCTAGAAAACTGCAGCAAAAAGTTACTTTGTGGAATATATTTGCATAACAAAAAAAAACTGTTCAATTATACCTCAGATCAGAAAATTAAGAAATTTAGTTCTGTGAAAAAAATAATCAAATCAAGGTTTCTTACACTGCACTTTGGTTTGCCAATCATGAGAGCAATATTTCTAGTGCAGATCCTATACACAAGGACAAATAAAATATTCAACTCCAAGGGTGCATTGCAAAACATTCTCAACAAGGTGAAGTCACAGGAGATTGAGCCATCATTTTCATGAATGAATGCTGTATGTATGGACAAAACAATTTCACTGTTTACTCACTTGACAAAGGCATCAAGCACCTTGAGATTTTTCCGGTTGGCTATGTATTCACCAATCTTCTTCTTATCCAACTGCGAGTTGTCCCTTAGAAATAAGGCTACTTCGTTGGGGTCCAGGGGATCACTAAGCAATCCATGCTCTTGGAGAAACTCAATACCCTTACTAGGACGGCTATTGAAGTGCTCTGTGCCTGATGCCAGAAGCTGTCATTCAAGAGAAGCAGAAGAAAAAAACAGTACAATAAACACTCTGCAAGAATGTTGCCAAATGCTTACTTGTCACACAAAGAAAGTAGTGGAGACATTGTGACTCAAGGTTGATAAGGGTCACTACAAGATGTAGTTATAACTGGCATACATTATGCAAAACGTATCAATCAATTTATCACCTTACTTTAGCAGTTTATAGAGAGGTGTTTTGAATCATGTGATTAACTTCCTCTGGTGAACACCTAGAAAATGGAATATCATAAATTTTACTAACTATACATACAATGCTAATGAATAAATGTGCATGAGACACAGAAACAAAATGATGTGAGAAAGGAAAGAGCTTCACAGCTTAAAACAATATTCCCTTCAGGTTTCAATGGGCTCACAATATTTTAATCTACTGATTCCAATACTACAGAGACCTAAAAAGAACACAGCATGCTGAAAGTTCCCATTAAACTACTTTTCACTTCATCTTCAACATAATAGAAGTCATGCAATTGCACAATGCCAGCGCTTACAATTGCACTACACAAGCATTTTCCTGTATAAATATGGAAAAAAGAAAAAGATTCATACAATCATGCAGCCATCAAACTTATGGTGCAGTTATGTGGATTCAGACACAACCTTCAGTTTTCGATAGTCTCTGAAAAAACTTATGTGCTGATTACTGTAAGAAAATGAAATCAAATTATTTGAAGTCAGCGGAATCACTTGTGTTGTCATAGGACTCCTTTCTACAAAACACAAAAAGCAGTCTTTCTGGAAGTGCAAGTAATGAAGCAATACAAGCTGGCTTTGTGTCACAGTTCCCTGTCTGCTACATCTGCAATTCATATTGTACAGTTAAAACCTCGATATAACAGTCAGTATAATTGGCAATTTACTTCATTGCATAGAAGCTGCAGTAAATTAAAATTCAACCTTTAATGTAATGTATAGAAACAGAAGAAATCTTTTGTACATGTAAAGTAATACTTTCAGTAATACGTTCTGGCAGGCTAGTTGGTTCATCGCGATAAACTTTCTCAAAACTGCGCGAGAAGACGAAGACAAAAGTAAAAAAAACATTCAGAACACCACGAGCGCAGTAAGTATAGTCTTGCGACACGTAAAGTGTCGCAAAAATATTCTGATAATAGGGAAGTATGAAAGAAAAATGTTGCAGAGGATCCATAGGCATGTTTTTATGAGATAAGTACATGAAAGTGTTTATTTTGGCTAGGCTGTTGATACGGACGGGTGCTGCAAAGTCTGCTGTGGCATAGTGGAGCACGCTCAGTGTCACTGCGGTGACACCAGCTGGGTGCACGCTTTCGCCAACTTAGCTAAGAAACATGGCCACAGCTGCAGGTGGTTGCTGCGGCAGTTGCTTGCGCCAGCATTAGTTCCTGTGGGAAAGGTCACGTGCTTTCTGGACAATGCTTTTGAGGACGCCAGCTGGGTGTGCACTTCTGCCAACCTAGCCAAGGAATGATTTCACATTAAAACTAATTTCAATAACATTTAAAAATTATTTCTGTTGAACCGGGGATTCAGCAACCATAATTTGATGCCAACCCAGCGAAGTCTTCTTCACGTCCGCCAAACCTCATGTGTAATGCCGAAAAATCACAGGTCCTACGTACTGTGGTAAAAGGTGCTAAGCGAAGCTATCGCATGCATTCTGCCACCACAGCTTGTTATCAAAGCCTCGTGTTGCCTAGAGGGGTGCAGGGGTGCAACAGCCGGAAAAGGATTTGGAGCAATTTTTGGAGCAGCAAAATGTTGCTTTTGGAGCACAAAAATCCAAATTTGGAGCAGGTTGCAAAAAAAAAAACCTGAATTTTTTAGCCCGAAATCCCAAATTTGGAGCAGTATAACAAAGAAGGCTTACTTTTAGAAAAGAAAACAAAAACACGTAAAAACCATTCAACATCAGCTAATTCGTGCACAGTGCATGTGAACACTGCTACTATTTCAATAAAAGCAGTGTGTTGAGCCACCCCGCAGTGCGAACAATGACTAAGTCAGTGCGAACAATGACTAAGTCCACATTAGCATTTGCAGGACCTGTCAAAATATTCGACAGGCACTGGAAATGCTAATGTGGACCTGTGAACCTGTATATTTTGGAGATTCCTAAAGCAGGAGCAAGTGGGGGTAGCGAAAAAAGAAAACTGGCATACGCTTTTGTCTATTGTTTCTCAAGGCCGCAGAAACGCCATACACAGCAGCTCCAAATGATTGCCAATAATTTTTTAGACGTCAGCGATCATACTAGTTCTCGTATTTACACGGCCCATGCACGAATGAGTAATTAAGGAATAAAACGTGCTGTGTCCCTGACAGCTAGTACTAATAGCCCCTTCTAAATCTCAGTATGCTTTTCCGCAGGACACCAGTTTACTGCTGAAAAAGTGGCTTAGAAAGCGTTCTGCACGCAATAAAACAATCAAACAGGAAATTTGAGAACTACTGTCCTTTTCTATTGCAATAGCAACTATATGGACACTCTTGACGATTTTTTGCCGTCATCTCCCTTATAAAGTCCAAAGTGATAACATATTCCTGTGCATAGTATGTTCTGCCGTGGATGAGAGCGCGTGAGTGCGTGCGACGAACGCGGCTGAAGCAGATATCAAACGAGCCAGAGCCCATCTCCGTCGCTCGGAGGGCGCATGCGATAACACCACTCCGCTCAGGAAGCCTGCCATCAAAGCATAGAGGAAACGCCCCGCCCGTCTTAAACGCGCATGAAAACACGCGAGAGACGGGGGGGGGGGCTGTCGCTAGAGCAGCAACTTTTGAACTTTGATTCTAAGGGCGCAATCGCTGGCGCGCGCGCTATTTCGGCAGCCATCAGCGGGTGGCTCGTATTTCCTGCTACGTGCTGCGCTCTCAATGCGAAGACACTGTGCAGAAAGAGCATCTTTCCCTGGAAACGCCGTATTCTCTTACACCAAGGTTTTGCAGAGGTACGCGTGATCGAATACAAAAGAGTTTGCTGCCAGCCTCACTTCGTATAGCGTTACAATTTGTTTCTATCGCATTCATTGCTTCGTCCTTCCGGTGAAACTGACTTCTTTCTTTTCTTTTGCGGGGGGGGGTTAGGGTCTGCGCGTCTGTATTGGATGACGATGCCCACACTACAGATGACCAACGCGGCCTCCATTTGTCACTCAAGTTTGCACAACTGAGAAAATTTTAAGCTGGTCGGGCATTTTGGCGCAGCGTGGCGCAATTTTAACAAATTTCACGGTTTTGGCTCAGCTTGGCGCAAAAATAAGGAATTGTATCAAATTGGCGCAATTGGCACCGCTGTTGCACCCCTGGGGGTGCAATACTAATGCTATCATGTACACCGAACCGGAACCACTTGATCTTCACCGAGTCCAATGAACTTGAAACAACAAAAACCAGTGCATGCCACAAAGACAAAACAGCTTCAGTCTAAGATTGCATGAAAGCAAGGCGACAACCTGAATTATGGCCCCTCAGTTCATGGCTCGCATTGGCACCTCAGGCATCGCACACACATATGTCCAAAAAACTTAGCAAGACAGAACAGGAAAAGTTTGGAAGCACATATGACGACAAAGGGTGGCACCACATGTCCAGCGGTGAAGAACAAGGAGACAGGTAAGGATTACCTCGTTTGTAGTGGGTTGAAGCCTAGAATATTTCTGTATCTAGGATTTTTGTATGAGCCACACTGCCAATTTCTATGAGCCGATAGTTACCTTTACTGTTACAACAAATATCAGATATAACGAACTAATTTATGGTCCCGATGCTACTTTGTTACAAAGAGGTTCAACTGTACCGCCTCTATAGCTACTCATGCTTGCAACTTGACTCATGGCGGTAAGAAAAACACGAAATCATGTGCCGACTCCTGGCATGGAGGGAATGAAATAATGAACTACGCCAGTGATACAGCACAGAATACAATGCACTAGGGTACTCGTATGCATGCATTCCCCTGCTCCGAAGGTGAGCATTCGGGTTTTCCCTTGCCCCCAACCACTACTGGAAAAGACGGCTGCTCTGTCGTGTGGGCCGCAATTTGAAAACATGTTTGCAAAAATCACCTAATGCACTAATAGTGAGACTATTCCATTATAACTCAGAAAAGCGTTGCAGGGCCTCTTTAACAATATGTGATGTATACTATTCGAACTATTTGAGTCGAACTTATTTGACCAAATCCCTATTCGCTTTGAATTCGCTTTGACCCTCAAACTTACTGTTCGTCCATCCCTACACAAGATTAATAAGCACTTTTTAATACTTTGGCTTGTTACTGAACATTTAAGGCAACACCAAACTGTTATTCTTAGCACTGAAGCCTACTCAACACAGTTTTCAGCAAGAGAAAACTCCCCAACAAAGCTGAAGCACTACAAAAGGCTGAAGTCTCTTTTAAAGCTCACTCCTCCAAGTCTCTTCAAATTTCTAGTCTGCATGTAGCAGGCATAACCACAATATATATATGACCACATCAATAAACCAGTTGAGGAAGCACACCTTTTTCTTGTGCTTGATGGCCATCAGCTCCTCATGAGATGGGATGTTTTCAGAAATGGACTTGCGATTTGGCCGCATGAAGACTGAGCTTCTAATGTGAGGCTTTACTCCAGAAGCGGGACTCTGAGGAGCACCATCCTGGTTGTGAACCAACTGCTGGCCCAATTGGTACCCAAAGGGGGCCACGCGGCAATGATCCAATGGCACAGCTTGCTCAGGGTGGAAGCCCTCACCATCACCATCAAGCAGTGACCCTGTCGAAAAACCAAAGATGCAGTTTCCCACACTTTTACCTTTAGCAATAATGATTCAACTGAAAGATTATGGCTTGGAGCAGTTTTTGATGCAGAAAAATTGACGTTTCAGAGTGCTCTAGAGCTTATATAAAAATTTGGAAAAAAAAAACTATAGGCATGTAGCACAATCCAGATGCACATCAGAAAATGCCTGACAGCGAAAAGTTCCACTCACCTGACAGTGCTCCACCACGAGCAGCCTGGCTTTCACTCAACATGCGAAAGTGACACCGTGTTTCTATGCTGTCAATTACAGCAAGCAAAGCATCCAGTGAGAGAAGGTGAATAGGCTGCAGGCCTGCCACAGGAAAAGCATTCTGCAAAAGTATATGGGAAAGATCAGCAGTTTTCACCACATCACACAGCTGCATCAAGTCATTCACTGACCTTTGACAATACTTTAGTGAGATCTTCGAACAAATTGGAGCAAAAGAGGTCACAGTCATAGTTGAGGTACAACTCAGTGATGAGGCCTGGTATCCTCCAAAATTGCAACACAGCTTCCACAGACAGCTCCTTCTGATCCCTTGACACAGTGGTTGACTCGCTCAGTATCAAATCCATAAGCTTAGTGAGATACATCTGAAAGGGAAGAGCAACATGTCCATAAGAAAAGTGTTATCACAATCACTTTTAACCATACCACATGCATCAGTTAGGACTGCCTAGGGCTGCCACAGACAGCCATCTCTACACTAAGAACAAAAGGGTTTATTTGAGGCATCTTTCTGCTGTGCAATTATAATTGTAATCTCGCCTGCTAGCATTTTTTTTTCTTGAAAACTGTGCGGTCACTGCTTCCCTATCAAGAATGCTTTGTGATGACCCTAGTGCACACACCCTTTGTGACCGAAAAGTACTGGGTGCACAGTGTTAATGCAAGGAAAGCATGTCAGATGGATGGCGTTATTGTTGTGTGGCAGAAAGATGTCCCAGGTAGGCCCTCGTTTTATGCAGAGACCGTCCGTTGCATCTTTCTATCTTCCCTCCAAGTGTCAAGTGGCTTTCACTATCACCACAATGGACCTGCATTCCATTAGCAATTCTCCCCACTTCTCGAAGGATTGTTCTCCATCACTTCACTCGGACATCCCCACTGACACTCAGCGGACCAGACTTTTGTTGCCAATAAACGTCGGTCTGCTATCTGCCTCCAAGATGTCAAGACCATGCTTGTGTGAATATTCAAGCAGTTTGAATATTCGAACGAATATTACAGTATTCAAATTCACTTCGAAACGAATTTAAATTATTCTAAATTTCGAAGTATTTGCAATGAACGAATAGACATATATAAACCGCATGTAAGCTCCTGCAAAGGTGGTTTCACTGCTGTGCAGGGGTGCTATGCCGTGAATACACCTTTCCAAGAAAAATCCGCACTGCCGCGAAACCCCACTTTAAGGTTAAATGATCAAAGTAACCTCGCATCGATTCGTCATTTTTTAAGTTTAAAAGCTTGTTATACCGGCTTATATGCACTAAGTAAAGTAAATTTTTAAATGTAACATATTTTATAGGTTATCACTTGCATTCCACTGAAAGTCAAATCCTGCTACTGTTCAAAGATGCTTCCACTTCCCTTTCAACCAAAAAGAATGACATTTGCACATGCCTTGTTTCAATTTTAAAAAATATTGTGCAGGTTAGTTGGGTCATGAAAAATATTCTCATTTTTCTTTATAGTATGTGATATATACTATTCGAATTCAATTCGAAACTATTAAACCAAATCCCTATTCGCTTTGAACTGGCTTCGAACCTAAAAATTACTATTCACACAAGACCCATCAAGACGCATATTTCTCACCTCTGCTAGACCAAACTACCACCAACTTCACAAACAAACACGTGGCAGTCTCTGCTAGCTGGCAACCTCTAGCAGGCAACTAGCCATTTACACAAAGCTGCTGATCAAACTTATGGTCAAACTGGTCAAACTTATGTAGCAGAGTTAACTTGGTGCATGGCTAAAATCTGTAACCATCGACAAAAGAGTCAACAAAAGCTTCCTCCCTAAACAGACTGGCCACTCTGAAAGGGGAGGGAGGGGGCAGACATATGGAGTAGCAATAAGTTTTTTAAAACATAATAAATACGCCTGTATGTTATGCATGCACGAAATTCAGCTGTAGTAAGATAAAACATTTTAAAGTTAGCTATTAGTTCACAACCTACTAGAGGCATGTGTGCTGCGAGAAAAAAAAGTACCATACTTATCTACAGTACCTCAACTCATAGTTGTTGTTTTGCAACAAACTCTTAATAAGATTTCATCAGAGCATGCAATATTAATTTCACAGCAAAGCTTAGCATTGGCAAAAAAGCACCTTTAAGAGTAAACGAGTCAAGCAGAATGCATATGACCACTTACTTCAAGTTGGAATTTGAGGTGAGTTCGAAGGGCTTCGAAAAGCAAGAAGCTCACACGTAAAGATGATACAAAGATGGAGAGACGTGATGAATTCAAGAGCTGCAACGGACAAATAGATACCAAATTTTTAAAACTTAATTACAATTTTTTTAGTAGCATGCCAAAGAAGAGCTTTGCACATATTGATCCCCCATGCGGCATATAGACTACAACAATTTTACAGCTCATGCATGAAAAAAAAAATTGGAGGAATAAAACTTGCAGGTCCTAGCATATCACTGTTGTGAACGTAAGTTTTGATGCTGTTATACAGACAAACCTCAATACACGTAGTGAACATGGGTCAAATAGTGAACATGGATAAAATGAATTATCAGACATATTAAAGTATACTTGGCCAATGTCAGCACATAGTCGATTATAAAAAATATTACACATAATGAAGGCATTTTCGTGTTTAGACACGACTTCATTATTACAAAGGTGACTTCAAATTAATAAATAAGAAAAACTAAATTTTGGTGCTTAAAAATGCCTTTACCAAATAGACTAAACAAGCCACACCTATGCCAGTATTTTGTAGCAATGCATTATCCAATGCTAGTCTTATCATTCACCAATCATAATGTGGACAGAATTTAACCACTGGCCAAGCACGAAAAGCATGAAAAGGCAAAATACCGGCTCTTGTCTTCAAAGAAACAAAATATTACAGTTGTTTGTAAAGCATAACTGGAATGCTAGGAATATTTGTGCATCTCCGTGAGAGCCTATGAACCAAAAACACAAACTTTTAGTTTAAATCCAGGTTGATAATTTTAAGGACCCAGCCATGAGAACAAGCAAGGCCTTGAATAAAGAGTACTTACCATGAGCAAATTTCGGCACACATCATCCTTGACCAGACCGAGTAAGGAAGGAAAGGAGCTGATATGATCGGCACCACTCTCCAGAGCTACAGCAAGCAGGTTGAGGCCCGAGTGGATCATCATCTCAAGGCTCTGCTGATGCTGCTGGCTGTGGCCTACTGCCTCAGGCACATACAGCAGGCTGGCAAGGAAGCGCAGCAGTTCCCACACACAGGGAAGCCCATAGGGCACCACGGGACCTGCTCCTACATCAAAAGAAATCAGCATCTCAACTACCTTTGCACATGACAATGATGAAGAACAGAGAGAGCACTGAATGTAACTGCACACATTTCTAGACACTGCTCACTTGAATGCAATCAAAAATAAAAATGTCAAGCCAGCCAGTCTGACTGTTTACCATGTCTTGTATACAGGTCATTCCATATCAAGAGGGCCCAGTGGTTTTTCAACGATCTTCAATCCCACTGCAAAAAATCCCGCTAATATATTTGCATGTGAGAAATAATTATTGAGGCAGTATTTTGCGGGAAAAAATGTTTTGATGGCACAAGGGCACTTCAAACTTCACAGAGAGAAGTGAAAGTGTGTCATGCAAAATAATTTGCAGGCAACATATAAAGAAAGTTTGAAAAGAGTAGCTTTTGTTTTAAGCAAGAAGAAAATTTTCGAACTGAACAAACACAAGGTTGTGTGAAGTTTCCTTTTGCTTTGCCTTCATTGCACAACACATCAGCACAGGATTCCAGCAGGCACCTTTTTTGCAGCGACTAATACAAGTCATACAACTGCTTGATATTGATTTAAGTAATGTCGCTGTATGAAACACCACAAACACTAATAGTGCCAGAACGGTGGTACAGGGGGTCAGTCTTGTTGGGAAAGCAAAAGGCGCCAGAAAAGCAAAGTGGCATCCGCACAGACAGCTTCTTCTTGATGACACAAGGGGGATGAGAATGTTAAAATGCTGTCCGAAAATCCTGACAGATGTTACTGTCATTTATGGCCACACCAACGAATCATATCAAACATGTGCACCGAGGATACATAATTTCATCAGGCAACCCAATGATAAAAGCTCACGTGCTGACCTATACCTTAAAAACTTTATATTTTTGAAATGTGCCATTAATTATTATGTAAACCAATGTAACATCATTATCAGAAGCAAAACACGACCCTCTAGTACTATCCTTCATGCCATCGACTTGATACAACATAATCCTTTCCCTATATATCAAGCAGTTGAACATTATTGGCTCTTTGATGCTCCAAGGGAGAAGGGAACGTTTCATTGTTTTAGCACTATTGGTGTTTGCGACATTGCATACTGCGATGTTACTTAAATCAGTGATAAGCAGTTGTATGACTTGCATTAGTCACTGCAAATAGGTGCCTGCTGGAATCCTGTGCTGACGTGCTACGCAAAGAAGGCAAAGAAAAAGGTAACTTCGCAAAACCTTGTGGCTGTTCAGTTCGAAAATGTTCTTCTCACTTAAAACAAAAACTACTCTTTTCAAACTTTCTGTACATGCTGCCAACAAAGAGTACTATACAACAATGTACAGTTGAAACTCAATTTAATGAAGTGATGACCGCACTCAAATTATTTCATTAAACTGGGAAGTTCACAAAATCGAGAAAAAGATTTTTTCGGCCCTCCAAATACTGAAACTGTAACGTAGCGACACCAGAAATGTACCGCGGCATTTTATTTACCACTGACACAAACCTGCGCGTGTGAGAAGTTCGCGAGGGCAGCCCGGACATGGAGCCTCCCACGCCCCCCGAACATGAAACTTCCCATGTCCGGGCAATACAGGCGAGGTGGACGGTCACGTGAAGCTATGACAATACGGGAAGAACGAATTCAGTGATTGTATGAACAGGCAGAGCAAGAATGTTGCAAGGAGACAATTAGTGCCATCTCTCACATAAACCATTAAATAATGAAAGCAACAACCGTGCTTCTGTGGGAGCATTTACAGGGACAACATACTACCACTGCCCCTAGTGCCATTTGGTACGTAAAAGCACCACCAAGTGTTAAGTCCATTATTCCGTGCATGGGTGCGGCATGCAGCCTCGAGAAAATAAAACTATAGGGTCGTGACTAGGGCGTCAAGATGTTTAACACGATAGCATTACTGCGCACACCTGAAAAAAAAAACCATCCGTGTCAAAATAGGAAAGAAATCCCTTCATTATTTGCTCATTTATTTCTGGGAAAACTTTGTTAGATAGGGTTTAGTGCCAGGATAGTTTCGTTAACTAGAGTTAATGAGAACATTGAACCCTATGGGTACCTGCTGGAGAATGGAAATTTCTTTGTTAGATCAGGAAATTTGTAAAATCGGGTTTCCCTAGATCGAGTTTTAACTGTACCGTAAACTCCCAGTAAACGGAAATCTCTTAAACGGAACTGCTGCTTAAATGGAACAACAGCTTCTAATATGATTGGTTTCATGCTTGAATTCCGCAACCCTGTTTATCTCTCAGTAAACAGAACGTGTTTTCCTGGTCCCTTCAGGTTCCGTTTAACGAGAGTCCACTGTATAAGCCATATTATTACTCAGACCACGACACTGTAAAAATGAAGCCACAATAAGGGTCAAAATGCTACTTTTTCCAACTTCGTCACAATTTTTCCACCACGTTTCTGCTTTATTCCTTCCCACAGTGTTTCGAACATTTAGTATATGAACTTAGAAGCCCACAGTGTGAACACAATCCTCACGAAAGAACCACTGCTTTTTTTCTAAAAAGCTTTAAACATGCAGCATTTCACAAAGTTTTGCCACGACAAAAAATAATGGAAATTGAGGAAAAAAGTTAACTATCATAGTCACGGAAGACTGGCGCCTTCACATTCAGAAAAAGTTGTTTCATAGTAAAGCTTAAAGCAGTAATTTTGTATAAATTGTTCTGCATGACACAGTTTCACTTCTGTGCGCAAATTTGAAGCGCCCTCATGCCATCACAAAATAATTTCAGAAAAATACCATCTCAATAACTACTTCTCACAAGCACATGTATTAGCAGGATTCAGCAGGATTAATGATGATTGGAAAACCACCTGACCCACTTGATATGGAATGACACAAATATATTGTTACGTGAAGGCTGACAGAGGAGCAAAGTATTTTTACAATGTATTTGCATAGTGCACAAAATATGCTTCTCAGCACTACACATTGTGTATAATTTTTCTGTTTTGTATCAACGTGAATATAACCCCCCCCCATCTCAGTAATGTGTGACTACATTGAGTGCATTTTTAATCAGCAATGATTAGCATTTGCAGAACTCACAGTTACTACAAGCAGCTACCCCCAACAGCACTAAGATTTCACAGTCAAGGGCACAACAAAAAGTTTATTCCCACAGAAAACTAATTGCTCATGAATTGATTATCATTAAATCTGAATTTCTCATGAATAGTATGCTTAATGTTGGCTTTGTAAAAAGTATTGCCTCCAAAATATCACAAAATACAGAAAACAGCTACAGGGCCAGCACAAATTACCCCAATATGACCTCTGTTTTCTCTTCATTGTTTAAAAATAGGGGATTAAAACACAGTATAAAAAAACTGCTCAAGCTTTGTTGCTGAACCACAAGAGCTTTACATGAGCCTTTCACCAAAAACACATTTAAAATGTAATTATTCTCTGTCAACACATACCAGGCCATGTCATGTACAATGCCATGCAGCTGTGATATGTGCCTTGCATAATGACTGCATTAAAGCCTCATTTTTAATCTCAAGTGAAAATGACAATGTTACCACAAACAATGAAGGAGCAGTTACAGTTTTTTTTAAGCTCACCAATACGGAGTATATCCAAATGCTATTTGCAACATCAATGGCTTTCAATAAGGAAATGTGTCACAGCACTGCACCACTGCAACATCCTCAACCTAACATTAAATTGGGTATAGGCATAGAAAGAAAAATAATCGTTTTTATCAATCTATGTGCAATGAACAGTTTATATACCTTGTGCTAAAACAAAGTGCATGAAACATTATTTCCAGAGAAGCCTTCATTTAGGAAACTGTAGGGATTTAAGAATCCCCACAGAAATAGACATAACATTTGTATTTGCTCTGCAAAACCGATCAGATTAACTGAGATAATGTTTCTACTCCTGCAGTGCAACATATTATTTGGGGAAAATTATTTGTGCTAGCTATGCATACTATTTGCATCTAACATACAAAGCAATTTTTTCTCTAATTCTATCCACATTACTGCTGTTCTCAGCCACCGCCACAAGCATACGCCACAAGCACCGCCACAAGCATACGCCACAAGCATACACAAGCCCCGCCACAAGCATACACCACAAGCATACGCCACAAGCACCGCCACAAGCCACCGCTACAAGCATACGCCACAAGCATACGCCACAAGCATGTGTAGATTCTGATGCTCCCAAGTAAATCTTATATTACCATGAAGATCAGGTTTATTTACCTTTTCTCTTGCAGTGCAGGCATAATTTAATAGCTTTTCAGTATAAAAAAAAATTTTCAGCATCAATATCTTTTTTTTCTAGCTGCAATGCTTATATACCATTTCCAGTACCAGCTGTGATAACCAAATTAGAATGTGCAATGGTGCCTTTGTCATCAATTCAATTACAACATGTAACTACCATCATTTAATGTACCGTGGTTGTTATTATTTAGATTGTTACTTTGTTTTGCATACCTAATTGATTCATAAATATTTTTCTTTCACGTAGGCTTGCCTGACTACATGGGTGCTATCATCACTGTGTGACGTGTTATGCTGTCTATGACTTGCAAGAGCTTCCACAATGGCAACATATTGGTAATCACACTGGTACGAGAATCTGAAGCCTACTAACAATAAAATCTCCCATACTAAGTACAATGCACTAAGGTGCACTATAGTGCCATTAGGCATGTGGAAAGAATGATCGCAGTACAAGAAAGGCTGTGAATGTGTGTAGCTTTAAGGGTACTTAAAGATGTACTGTTTTTAAAGTACATGTGTTAAAGTACACAGTACTGTTTAAAAGGGGTCTTGAATAACCACTCGTGCTTGGTGAAAAAAACACAGCGGAAAGAAGACGTTGCTGTAACTTACAGCGGAAAGCAGACGCTGCTGTGAACAGCTCAACCAAATCTTGCAGTCGTGCGTGACAAGGAGAGTTCTAAAGAAGATTCATCATACAACAAATTGCTGCTATTACCCGATAGCTGACGTTAGCCAAAAGTTGCATTTACATCTGATGTGCTTCTTACCACGGGATGCCACCACATGCCGGGCACCACACTCTATAGTGTGCTAAAGTTACACAGTAGCAACACTAGCGCACTCCGGAATCACACCGGGAGTGAGCGATTGCGTTTCATGACAAGCACTCAAGGTCATGGCACACGCGTGATGTAGCTTCTCTCCTCTTTGTAATCCCCCTATGCAGCTTCCAGCACGCTCAATGGGACAAAAGAAAAGAGAAAGCGCTTAAAGCGTGCGACAAATTTCTGTAACTCCTGTCGTTCTTGACGGATTTGAACATTTTTTGCGTCGATCGATTCATAAGGCAATAAACTCCGATACTGTGGTCAATCGGCAATTACTTGTAAAAGTTGTTTAGGATGCCTTTAACACTTTCCTGTCCGTGCCTATACCCATCGATAGCCCGCTATCGATGGTTTTAAACTTGAAATTTTGCCGCAATATGAGCGCTTACGGACAGCCAACATCATCCATCGTATAAAACAAGAGCTATTTATCCTGTTTCCTGTATTCGTTTATTTTTTCCGCTGCGGAGAGAGCTTTGAAGTGCCACTTAAGTCGAGAGGACCGAGCACTCGTAGCTTCAAATATGGCGTCGACATCACGAGCCCCTGCCTCTCGGAAACGGCAAATTTCAGCGGATTCTGGCGAGTCTGAGTCAAAATTTTTTTATGCTGGCAGCAGCGCAGACTCAAACGATGATTTTGACTCATCGGCCTTCAGCAGAGACAGCGAAAGTGCGTTGAACAGCCACAGAACGTCAACAGGTATCTGCCGGTAACTTTCGTTTAGATCTCCGAACAGAGTCGGCGCTTCCGCGCTCCTTTCGAAAGATATCTGGCCTGTTCTAAAGGCCACAGTTCTTATCTGCGGGGTATCAACATCGTTTAGGTGGGACCACTTGCCACCGGCTGCTGAATTTGTGCAGTTCAGTGCGAGAAAACGACCCGGAGTGGACCTCGGCATTGTGCTCCGTAGTGCTGCATGGCGTTTCGTCGGAAACCATCGATTTCTTCATGGCCTTCTTTACCTGAGAAATAATCGCTTAGATGTGCAGCACAACTAATAAATATGCATGGATGCACACTCTTGAGCAAAAAGAAACACAGAAAACGATCGTTTTCAGCGAAACGTGCTGCGCAAACCTGCGCTTCGCCGCACTGCGTGGTGGCACAATAACCACTAGGGCTAACGTTTTCTTTTGTATTTAAATAACGACTAGAGATAAAGCGCTTATATTTGCAGGGATAATGGATATGGCATTTGTGGTTAAAATGTATATTTCAAAATTTCTTTTGTGTTCAACTGGTGCAAGGCACCATTGATGTTTTTAAAGAGTGTTCTCGTTTTTGTCAAACATTTTCCTATTAAAGTTTTTTTTTTTTTCGGAAAATACTTTAGAAATGTTTGCCTAAATATAATACCATTAGAAAGCGCATTTCTTGTTCTACAAGTTCATATCATATATTAGAGTATCAATGATATTCTGTGGCAGTAGAAAAATTGTTTACTAGAGTACCCAAAATTGGCCTATTTTCCCGCGGACAGCAAAGTGTTAAGTGTGCCTGCGTTCTCACAAACGGGGATCATCCAACTTGCGTTTTTCCATCATATAGAGCTGAACTTTGTTACACTGAAGATATAACTGACATAAAAATATCTTAATACTTGTAAACCAACACTTCTAAAGAGAAAAATGAACTACTAAATAAAAAAATTGATTTAGTTGCACCTTTGCACTGCCAAAAAAGCCATTGTTTAGGTGAGTACGTTTGGTAAGTTAGAAAGGACATATGAACATGACGGGTGGCAATGTCATCTTGAAGTCTGCATCAGCTTTTTGCGATAATAACGATCTATGGCACTTTCTTCAGCCTAGTAGTAAGTTTTTTTTATTAGTGAAAGCAAATTTCACTGTATACTAAAGGAGCTGCCAACGGCTGAACTGTGTAACTATCAAGAATTTTTACTGCAACATAACGGCCCAGATATAAGAAAATAGTTTGAAATCTATGATGGCACACTGTTGTAGCCGTGCTGACATTTCAGCCCAAACTTTAACGAATGGAAAATGAGCATTCATTATTGTTTTCGGTAATCAACCTCTTTCCAGAGAATTAACAAAAATAAGGCTTCAAAGTAATTATTTATCTACATGTCTAAACTAATTTTGTGCTTCCATTACCTGTTCTTTAAAAAACCCAAGCAGTGGTCAGAATTATCCAGGGCCCAGCATTATGCGTAACTTATTAAATTCAATTATTCGATCAATCAGTCAACCAAACCTACATGATGCCTAAATTTTCACACCAATCATTATTGAGTCAGAGACTAAAGAAAGTTGACATCTGTTATTATAGTTACCTTCACGACTACCATGCAGTGCTGTGAACCGCACACCATGTGGATTCACATAATCATTGTCTCCAGTGCCGCCCATGGTGACAACTGTTCCTGAGCATTCCTTCTCAATGCTGGTTTCCAAACTTGATGTCTCCTGTGAAACAAGGTTGTACTCACTCCCAGCAAGTTCTTGGCTTATGGACAGGGTACCTTCCGAACCCTCCTGCACACAAGACTGTAGAATCACAAAGCTGCCCACATAAGTGTAATAAACAACAAGAAACTCAAATAATATGCCAGTTCAAGTACTGTGTACTAGTTATGCTTCCTGTCTAGCTTTTACAGCCTGCAACTTGAATTCTGTTAATAAACTTATGTTACAATGTGTTCTTTTTTCCTTGCAAAAGACCATTAATCAATAAAACTGCTCCAAGGCACGATATCTACAAAGGTAATAACTCAGTTTTTGTAGGGACGTAGAAAAATAGGTCAAGAACATTATAAGGTCAGCTTAAACGGTTCTCCAGCTGATTACAGAATTTAAAACCACTGACAAAGTCGGGTACCATAAAAATCAAAATTTTGTGTTTTTGAGGCATCATATGGTGCCCTTTCCACTGTAGTAGAACCCAATCAGGCTAATATTTCTAGACCATGAGCAATGCAAGGAGCTTTTGGGTGAATTTAACCTCTTGCATAATCAATGTGTGTTCGTTTAACTTCAGTATGCCGCATATTGCTGCGGAGGATCACTTTTCCGAAGACACTACCATGTTCAACGAGTCATTCAACATGCCGATTTCAGGAGCCACGTCAAAAGTATAATTTTTGTTTGCTCGGAATGAATATAACTAATAAGAAATTTCCCATTTATTTCAAGCCTTAGATTTCGTTATTTTTATGCAACAATTTAACATGACTGACATAAGAATAAACAGATATTTAATTACACTTTAATTATGACTAATTACTGAAAAATGCACAAATCAACGTATTACCACCTTGTCTTGTGGCAAGCCAATGTGGCACGCTTGCAGTTTCAAAGCAAACATAGTCTTTTCTTTTGCACAAGCCACCTTCTGTGAAAATTCACAGACAATAAATTTGGCGCAGAGGCCTGCCTATATTCTGTGTACAATCGAACACTGTAAATATCACTAAAATCTAACAAATAGTTCAACACTTGCACTTCTTGCACCCTGTCCTTCCTTAAGAGCAATCCTGAAACTGATGATCCCATATTGGTGGCCAAAAACTGGCGCAAATTTATGTATGAACAATGTCTAAAAAACTGGACACGAACTATTTTTTTATTAGTTCACTTATTCTGTTGCATTTCCATAAATGTTATTTTCGTCAACCTACTACTGTGGTGAATTGGCAGAACTTTAGGCACTGTAATTTCATATGAGCTTTCCTATCCATTTATGCTACTATATATTTGAGGTGAAGTTTCGCTCCTCCTACCATTCACATGTTAACTGACAAGCAACATTTGGGACAACTTGATTAAAAAGACACTAAACACTTTTTGAATATGGTAAGAAAACATGCTCTATCTGTAGACAATGATGCCACGAAAATTCAAACCAAATATCATTTCACTACAATTTCACACACTAGATTACTTGCTCTCTCTCATGTGGCTTCGAAGGCATGGCTATTTTTACACTGTACGTGACATTAATGATGACGTTACAGCTACTGTAACAGCCCACAGTTATCACCCATTGTATGATTGTCCGTAACCATGACTTACTCGCAGGTATAAGCTCCCACTCACACACAGGCCTACCCTTTCAGGTCTACAAAGCGAAGAAGTGGTAGTCATTAAAGGACACGAAAGACAACCCCTAAATTAGTTGATGCCAATAATGAATTCTTTAGAAACTCTACTTTCGTTACTTTCAGGATAACAGGTTGCTTAATAGAAGAGAAAATGATGGGCCAATGAAGGGTCCCCTTTCTTTCGCAACCTTGAGGAAATGTGGCCCTTACACGACTGAGCCATATGGACTAATTTTTCGGAGTACCTGTGTGACATGTGCCGTAATCTACCATATTATTCCATGACTCCAAACCACCACAATAGCAAACACTAATCTCTTCATGAAGACTTTATTCATTCATTCGTGCATGCATGACGTGCACTCAACTATACTTGCTTTGTCAATCACTGCCACTGCAGCTTATGCTAGTCATCTCCAGTGCATGCCACCCATGGCATTGGAGATCCCTGTTACTTCAAATTGACAGTATACTCTAAGCACGCAGCATAAATAAGAACCAGAAATAAAGGAATGGGAGGCAGAGCACTGCTATCGGTGCTGCCCTATTTTAAAGGAACTGATAGGTTGAGGATGAATGGGGAAAGCAGACACTAGGTTTGTTATACCAATGCCGTTCATATTAGGTCTTCCAAAACTTAAAGAACATTTTCATTGAAAGCGATTACAGCATGTTTGTCAGGTTTCCAAAAAAGTGGTCCCGTGCCCATTTAAACAAAATTCTGGGTATAATCCCCAACGTCTTCCGAGCATGGCCTGCATCTAGTAAACATCAAGGGACAGTTATTAAGCCATGTACAACACTGATTTGATTGCTCACATAAGCATAATGAAGCAGTAAAAACTAACAATACACAAAACACAAGGAAGTAAACTAAACAGCGCTAGTCCCGTTTGCTTTCTTGTTCTTTGTGGACTGTCAGTTCGTGCTGTTCTATTATGTTAGTACACCAACCAACCGAAATGTCCATCCTATTCATTTCTCAATTGATAACGTTCTGGCACGTATCTCACAAAAGACAGTACAGGACTTCCCCACTCTTATGGAGTCGGGAATTGTACATATGACCTACCTGAACACAAACTGAAGAGTCTGTCTGACTGGGATCTAGGTCTACAATAGATGGCACTGAATCCGACAGGTGGATGACCCCTGTTAGAGGCCCAGATTCAAGGCTTGAGTCGGGGGCAGCTGGCACTTCTGGTTCAGGCATTATCCCCGGTGAAGGGGCTTTCCCAGACCCCGCAGCTTCCCCTGTGGGCTGCTGTTCCTCTGATGCAGGAATATGTTGCTGCGATGCTACATTTCCAACTGGCTGAGAAAAGGAAGGTGTTTGTTGCTGCACTTGAGAATCGGGCTCTCTAGGAATTTTCCTATGCTTGGGCACAGGAGAGCGACGTTTCCTGGCACTTCTTGAGTTATCCATGCCACTTGCCCTCATTTTCAACTGCGAAAGCATAAAAAAGAGAAAAAGTAAACCCATAGTAAACCAGAATGCAAAAAAAGAAAAAACTGAAAAAGTTAGCCACAGAGTTGTGAATTATTATTATACCTTTGTGTACCCCACAATTCAGACTGAGTATTTCACTATGACTTAAAAACTGGTGCAGAAAAAATGCAATGGTTGACTCATTCTAATCCAATTGTTTTCAGTTGTTTTGAATGCAATTCAATTACACAAAATGAATTTCCAACAAGAAGTTACAAAGAGTTTGTTGTCGTTCAAAATCAACAGCAATGCATGTACCGGTCCCACAAACAGGGTACAGATGTGGCACTGTGTGACAACTGTACTGACAATAAGGCGAGTTGGTACTGATCCATGACTGGTTGTGTAACACACGCACAGACAAAGAAAGAAATGGACACCACGAGATTGCGGTGTCTATTTCTTTCTTTGTCAGCGCATGTACTGCGCAGCCAGGCGCTGTATGAAACACACAGAATGTTGACATGCAATAACAAAAGATGTACACATTTTAACACATACTAGTCTACTATGCAAGAAAAATTAAGGCATGCAGCAGAGACACATATGGGATGGGTGTAGAAGAGAGACATAAAGAATAAATCAGTGTTTGGGATTATATATAATTATATTTGCCAGAGTATCACATCGAACATGCACATTTCGTGATGGTGCCCAGTGGCTATGAAGTTCTGCTGCTCAGAATGAAGTGCTGGTTCAATTCCTGGCTAACATGACCACATGTTGATGGGGCCATTATGCAGAAATGCTCATGAACTCAGATTTACGTGCACATTTTAAATCCCTAAATGACTGAAATTAATCTGGGGGCATTCAGCAGTACCTTTCATAGCCCACTGTGCAGAAATGGGATGCAAAAATACATTAATTATATAAACATTCTTCACAGAGGATTCGTTCTTGGGCTAAGGAGCCATCCCACCTCAGGTTGACACTGGGCCTCGCTCAGGACTCTGTTAACATTTATTTCTCTCTCTTTCATCTTCAAAATGCATAAAAAAGTAGCTAGCAGAACTTAACTCATGTCTTTAACATTTTGCAAACATAAAGAGTGGCAAAATATATAATTAGTTTCTGTAATGCCTTAGTGCTTGGTACAGATACCATCTAGAGGTGATGACAAACTAAGGTAATTAAAGTGCTTGAATGGTAATAAGCTAAAGTAAGGTAGTAACAGGACAATCAAAAGTCTTCCGTAGCTCCCAGTCACCTTGCATTTACATCGTAAGCTTAATTATGGTTACAATGTGCTTCAAACAGCGCTCGTTTCCCCGTCATTCTAAGACAGCACATTAAGATGAAAAGAGACTGCCGTCAGAAAAAAAAAAAGCTCCATATGAGTATTTTTGAAAACCATTTGTTAGGAAATAGAGAAACATGATACATAAACAAGTTAAGCTTGTGTTCCTTTCAGTGCAACATACTGCTCGTAGTCTTGTTATGGTAGGTGTTAATATTTCAGGTAAATGCTGACATATCAAGTCGCTCACCTTCTTTGAACAACCTCCTTTAGCAACTTCAGAAAACTGTGGAAGGCGAGAAAAAAGCAACTGCACCATGTCCATTAGGGCCTGTTCGGCTGACTTACGTAGTAACTCTGGAAGGCAAAATTAAGATAAAAAATGTTCAGGCAGGCTAGGCACTCCTCCAGTCTGCCTTTGCTGCAACCTCTTTTAAATATCTATAGTAATTGCACCACAGCAGCCAGTGCTTCCCTCATCCAGCTAGTAATGCATCATAAGGCAAACTGATGCAGAAAAGACAAGTTGCACATGTGCATCGAATGTATGCATGCAACATAGACACAAGGGTTGCATAAGCATCTTTATTCCTTCAAATGTGCTCTGCTCTCAGAGAAAATACAGCACAAACAAGTCACTGGTACCTTTGTTATTGCATTCTGCTAAAAAAATGACTGTCTAACCTCATGTCTCATGAAGATTACTTGGCTTGCACATTAATATCAGAAAAAATGAAATGCAAAAAGACAGAGGATCCCTCAATAAATCAGGAAGTGACACATGTCAAACGGACCACGGTAAGCAGAGAGTGGTTGGGTGGGTGGGTGCATGTCTTGAAAAGAACATGACACCCTTAACCCCTAAAGCAACATGATTACTTTTGTTGATGTTTGGTGCAGTGTGAACCTCTCATGTACTGCCATAAGAAAAAAAATCACACCATCTCCGCTAAAGGGGACCATGAGGCGATGCGAAGCAGCGTTTCGGCATGTCAAGCCCGCGTTTCAGAGGGGAAGTGGAGAGAGGGGGAGGAGAGAGGGAAGGGGACAGGGGGAGGGAAGAGGGGAGAGCGGAAGGGGAGAGGGGAAGTGGGAGAGGGGAGGGGACATGGAAAGTGGGAGAGGGGGAAGTGGGAGAGGAGGTGTGTGGAGAGGGTTCGCGCATGCGCAGTAGGGGTGGTCACGCCGCATACCACCACCGGATTGAACTCTGCCATAAGATGCTTCGCATCTAAAAATGATAAATAATTGTAATCACATAAGAAAGGAAAACGTAATCATGCTAGCCCTCATTGTATTTCAATTGTGCAGACTTCATGCTGCAGATATGGTATTGCAATGAGCACTCAAGCATACAAGATGCTAAGCCACTCTCAACTAAGGTGCAGCTATAGACTACCTCAATGTGCAGCCATTTACAGCATTTAAAATCCATAGAAATTCAGTGTTAGGCATGGCATCCAACGTCAGCAACGCTGAATGCGCCAAGGTCAGCAATGAGTGCTATCAACAATCGTGAAGGCCACGTATTAGGCCACCAGTCTAGAGTGTCAAGTTTAACGAAGGCCATAGCCAATTCTACAGTGGTAGCATCATGCATTAAAATTTTAAATTCTCCTTGCTATCTGGAAGAAATAACAGTGTTATTTAAAATCTCATTAGGAACCCATGGTAACAATGTCAATTTAGTTCAGTTACACTCATTTGTACAACTAATCCTGAAAACTTCACAGGTATTACATAGGCACAATTGCAATACAATCAGGTAAAAAGGCAGCCACTGAAATCTGATCTTGCACTCAGCAGCAGCATGCTGAGCAACCACAGAAGCCACTTTGGTAATGAAGTAACGAAGCAGATTCTCTAGTGCTAAAACTGTTTCCTTTGAGATCACACTACCTCTAATGGTTAAACAATAGCAGTGCCCAACTTCCATCCAGTAATCTTATAATGAAAACACTGCGTCCATTATACTGCCCTTGTCAAAGGACAAATATTGGCAGTGTCACTGTTCTCTGCTAACAGGCTGTGCTACAACTGCACCAGTGATTAGATTTCTATACTTTTGCTTCTGCCATAAATAGAGCTTAATACTTATAAATTCAAAAAAAAAAAAAAAATGCCCAGTAGCTGTCATATTTAAGGTCCTGTACAAGTAGGATAAAAATTGGCACACAGGAAATGGCAGGCAACCTTTCAAGTGAAATGGGTGCTCCCAGATGCATTCACAGGAAAAAAATTCGGTCCCTTTAACAGAAAATATCTAACCAGTGAAGCTAAAGAAAGTGCCTTATTAGCCTCAACACTTTTTAATGGTGCCCTCTTGCATGTGATGTCAGCAAGGAGCCTTCCCTGCCACACTGCATGCTTGCTACAAGAAGGCTGCTGGACATTTTCAGCCAAGCTCTCCAACTCGTGTTATCGAAATGTTAGTCTGCACGTATGCAGAAAAGCTTGTATGGAAGTTCCAGAGCACTATGCTCAACGAAATTGGGTGGTGTTGCTTTTGAACAGTTAAATAGCGCAAACTTCAGGGACGAAAGACAGGAGAATGTGACACACACGCATTCTCCTGTCTTTCATCCCTGAAGTTTGTGCTATTTAACTGTTCAAATGGAGTACCAACTAGCCCAAACACACACCTTGCTTAGTATAAGCTGCTTTTGGTGTCGTCTGCTAGCCATAAACATGTACAGTCACTGCAGGAAAAGATTAGCACAAGTGACCAATGACTGGAGCAACAAAACTGTCAATAGCATAGGAAAATTGGACTTTACAGTGGGCTACTTTTAACCGGCCACTGCTGTTTTAACAGGTAGATCATGCCAGCTACTCTCGTCATGCCGAGGAACAAGACACCCAGTGTCGCTGTGGTATTCACCACTTGTGCTCATCTTATTCTGTCACGACTATACACATGCACATACGGTATGGGCTTTTCGTCCTAACTGCTCCTTAGCCATGGCACACTCATAATGACTTGCCAGACTATTTATGAAGGCAAACTAAAGCATTTGGCCTTCGGCTACCCCATCTACACTGTAGTAAACATTTGTGTTAAGCCACGATGTGCATGTTTGGCCACAAACACTTAAATTTTGTTGTTGCAGGACATTAAAAGCAAACATTAAGTTGATTATTCAAATAGCATTCTAGAAACCTTGTAGCGCTTGTATTGTGCCAAGGAAATGCTTAGTTTGAAAACAAATCAAGTTTTAGTGGTCCACATACTGTTAGCACAATTCAAACCGTGTGCCTGCAAGAACAGGAATGGTGACCTAGCATTTGCCATGCTCGCCCTTTCCTGCCCAAGAACCAGCACTGTGGTGCTGTGGAGCACAGCCTGGCAAAATGGGACTTTTGGACCAGCCGTGTCATTCTCCAGGGTAACGTCAAAAAGTTATACTTTTCATGAATCAAACTGAAATGTGCAAGTTGCATTTTATTTTGTCTTGTAATGCTCTGCAATGTGTGTTTGTGTACTAGTGATTAATTGTACTGAGGCACTTCTACGTCATTGGTCTATAGTACCAGTATGACGTAGTGATTTGTAAATGTGGCACCGAATTGCGCCACCAGTATGTCCCACTGGTGGAGCAAATCGTGTGCTACATTTACCGTAATTTCTCAATTACTAAAGTGGTGCTGTGTATAATGTTGAAATTTCAGATGTGAAGCACTGACCTCTAACTTTGACATTAATTGTTACTTGTTTTTGGTGCCCTTTTTGAAGCACATAGTGAATGATGTTTGACGCCATTCTAAAAAAAATTAAGAGATCGTTACAGGTTACGTTTGGCTACATCAAAGTCTTCACAATTTTTCCTGTAAGCAAGTCATATCTACTTCAAACTAAGACAAGAAAATGAACAAGTTTGGTTTTGTTTGTATTTGACTGATTAAGTAGCCAGAGCACTAAACACACAAGGAAAAAAATAGGATGCACAATGGCATAATAAAATTTGATAGGTTTTACAGTGTTTTTTTATATAACATTTTAATTCTAATTCTGACCAATGTTTTTTTAACGGTTTCCAGTCATATGAAAGTCCACTGAACAGAAACAGTAGTTGAAACCATGCTAACCTAAATAAACAGCTTTCATACTGTAAAGTGGAAATCAGCTTTTTTTGCATGAAAATAGTCTCAAACATTGACTACTGTGGAACATAACAGAGCACAATGCAATTAATGGTTGAAATAAGCAGATTGTCAGTGAAATTACGAGTTTTTTATTGCTAGCAAAAGTATTTTATACATGACACCGCGGAACTATAATTATGATCAAAATGTCACATTTGGATTTAACTAAAATGCTCCTTAATCAGTGCCAGTGAAAATAGGCCCTAAGATCATGTTTCATTTCCAAGGCTGAGCAGACTCTCATTTACTGGCTTGGCATGTTTGTGCCTTCACATAAGGTGCTTCAACACCACCTACAGGTGGATACTACTTAGGAAGTCCAGAGAGGCCTCGCCCAGACAACTAAAGCGCACCAGCCAATCGTCACCGGGACTAAAGAAATAGTCCCACTCATGCCCTCAGCGATGTTCTCTGAAGGCAGGGCCACCCGACGTCCGCCTCATGACGTCAGCCTGGAGTGTGCACCAATTGGTGCAGGCTTGTGTGCATCCGCCTTTGAGGAAGACATGCTGCAGACTTCTAAAGTTGTATCGGACTGCAGTCTAATGAGTTACATTACTCAGCCACAACATGCCACCGATTGCGACGGCTGTGGGTATACATAGAATACATTTTCACCTCGTAATGCTAAGATTTACGAAACTAACTCTAGAAAAAAATGCCTGTAATAACTGAAGAGCACCAGTGTGCGCAAGCGCACAGACAAAATGGAAGCAAAAAAATAAAAATGCAGCTACTCTCGTCGGAGCGTAGCAGACAGCAAAGGTGTCCGATTCATAATGCCTCTATTAATGGTGCACAAGGCCAACTGAAAATTTAGCTGTGCTGGCAAATATTATTTTTGCTTGCAGAATCTACATATTAATATGTGCCAATCAGGAATTTGATCTCGCTAAGCACAAGTAAAATTTCATTTATTGCTTATAATTTACACAATAAACCATAATATGTTCCAGTACTTACCACTGAGCCTTGGCTCGAAGCAGATGCGAATACAAGACTGCATCATTTCACACACTGACTCATTTGAAAGCAATGCCCCAACATGTGATAGAAGGAGAGATCGCAGCACAAGCAGTATTTTCATGAGCACCACTTCATCTGATGCAGGGTCAATGCCCATGAAACGAGCATGTGTAACAGCATCTGCTATGCTTTCAGCCGCAGATGCTGATGACTCCAGTCTGTGATCTGAAATGCAATTCACACAAGAATGTTACTACAAATGAAGGACATCTAATATAGTGAGCTGGTTATAAAGCTGCTATAGAGCATGGCAGACCATTAGTTAACATGATTAGTTACCTCTAGCAACAACAAACATGAATGGCTTGTTTGTCTCTAAAACATCGATTGTCACATTGTGATGTTTCTACACATAAGAAACCTATTTAAAACCATAGACACAGTGGTTTTCTCCCTTTAGGTGCTAGGGATCAGGGTTCTTTTTTTAATAAAAATTTTCAAGACGTGTATGGAACACTAGAGAAACCCTCACAGAAATTATTCCTGACATTAGTGTACAGCACAAGTATCTGAAAGAATTATTATTGAGCAAGCACAGAAAAAAAAAATTGTTTAAGATATAAGAAGAGAGGACACAAGGTAGATATACAAAGCACTGTGTGCATACACACAGCACTGAGTGTCTAGTTTGTGTCCCCTCTTTGTCACTCTTCTGCACTGTTTTCCTGTATGATTAATAACAAAAAAGACCAATTGGATACGTTTGCCAAAATGCAAGAAACCAGCAGTCTAGAATACAATTTGCTAGTAGTTTTTGTCTGTGGCCCCTGTTAGCAGCTTAAGGCAAACTTACTGCAATGCTAAGCTAGAATGAACAAACATAGCTTTTATGCTGGCACTTAAATCTAACAGCAAATACTGTGAACAAAAACGAATGCATGCTACGCAGGCTTTTCAAAAAATTATCTGGCCAAGCAGCACTTCCTCTGGTCACTCAAAAGGTTTACGCAGCCCAACATTTTAGCCAACAAACTACTATCGCCAGTAGAAATAAAACACTTGACGGTCCCAACATTTAACTTAGCACTGCAGTTGGTACCAATCACACAACAGATGGGATGCAAAGGAGGCCTATGCAATCGAAAAAACGGTGCTCTGCAGAATGCAAAGTGTTTCCTGTATCCATGAGAACTTCTTGCTTTTCCAATAACACATTCCAACAATTTAAAGCCTGCACACAAATTTAAATTGATTTAAATATTAAAATAATTGAAGTGGAAATGCCAAAAGGCCTTACCTCTCTCCTGCCTAAAAATCATATCATCACACCACAGATACAGAGTTTGTAAGCAATGTTTATCAAACATGTCTGACAAACAACACCACATATACATGACATGAAGGAGTTGCCAAAGTTGGAGTGAAACTAAGTAAAACTTTGTGAAATGTAAAAAACTACAGAAACCGAGTCATGAGAGAAATATCAATGTCAAACAACAGGCTGAAGATTGTGCTAATCAACGAGTGAACTTACCTAAAAGGCCATAGGAGAGGAATTTGTTTACAGACGCAAGAGCTTGCCCAGTCACAATGCCACTAGTGTCATCTGATCGTATGGCTTCCAAAAACGGACCAAAATAAACGCTTGGCTCGATGTCTGAAATATCAGTGGAGCGACCCAGAGCGTCCTTCAAATTGGAAAAACTCCGATTCAGTGCTTCATGTTCTTCCGTCTGCAAAATAGTGTACACGAATGAAGACATACACACATCACGGATGCGCAGTGCGCTTGTTCGACATATTGTTCACTTTTGTATCACAATGAGCGCCTTCGTATTGTGAGCATTATTCGTGCAATACCTGATTGCTCTGTCCAGTATTGCTCCGTCTCAAAGCGGCTGTTATGACCGCTACCTCCCCGGCGATGATGTATATGTGGTTTTCCGGAACATACATTCTGCTCGTTCCGCTGAAATTAAGCAGATCGAAAGAGAAGCACTTTTAGGGAGCAGTTCACGAGTTGTCGGGCCGCTGCGTTTCTTCCTACGTGTCATACAACGCAAGGATCGTGGGGGTTTTGGCAGATCAGGAAGCAACTGGAAGCAGCCGACACTCGGCAAATCAACAATGTTCCCAGCTGACTGCTCTAATTATCGAACTCTACATTGTACAAAACCAAATTTCTACTCTCTCCCGTTTATTTTCTCGCGATAAATCCTTCAGTCAAGCCTTCTCCCGTAGAATTACGAGCTTACAAGTCCCGAATCGGCGTTGGACGCTGTCATATGAAAACCAGTGACGCAAGGCCGAGCCACTGCGCCACGTCAGAGGACGGGCGCAGGGTCAGCGCTAGCAAAATAAATGTAAACGAGACTACATACCACTTGCAGAGGTAACTTGCTAAAAACTCTTACTCAAGCCATATGCTCTGTGAAATTAAAAAAAAAAAAAGAAGGAAACAGCAGCTACAGCGACCGATCACGATCACCATGAGCATGAACGTCACCTCAAAGGGTGGGCCGTGACGGTACGAAATAGTTGTTCAGTTTAGTAAAAAGAAACCTTCACTGCCTAGAATATCCATCATTTTTTATATAACACTTCATATTCTACAGCTTACAATGTATTTTACAATTTATGATACCAAGCATACTACAGGCGCGAAATTTAAGTTGTTTTTTTTTTATTATTATTAGCGCCGTGACTGTTTGTAACATGTGGAGTTATCATGTAACAAGTAGAGTTATCAAACTTTATTTATTCGATTGTTGGCATTTGTTGGCGTACAATCCTGCTTTTTCTGTTTACTATCCTGCAGAACTGCAAGAATATTTCATCATCAAAACTGCGCCGACTGCGCATTGAAACTTTTCCTCTTCAAGGCGAGGAGTTATCATTCTCCAAAAAGCAGTTATGCAACAATAGACCAAATACACTGTTCAAACAATTGATAGCCGGTATAACTACTGGATTCTGAAATAAACCTGATACAGTCTTGCCAGCAAAGCTGCTTATGCGCGCTTAGGTTAATTTCGGGTCTTTTGAAGGCTTGCGGCGGCAAAAGATTTTAGTTGGCATGGTTCTGAAGATAAATTTCAGGGTCCATTATAAAAGTAATGCGCATGATTTTATTGTGACGCTACTCTACATATGGCTGCGCGGTAAAACCGGTCGGGCAATGGTGGCGGGTACCTGCCCTTCCAACGCAGCCGGTCTGAGCGGGAAGACGTCGTGTCTCCGCGCACTGAATTTTTTTTTTTTTTCGATTTTGTAACATGGCGTGATGGAGCGTTCGCTTAAACAGAGATACGCTATCAAGTTATGCGTGAAGCTTGGAAAGAATGCAACCGAAACATTCCAGATGCTGCAAGAGGTTCCATAATATTTTAGAGCAGCGCAAAAGACGGGACAAAGGACAAGAAGTTCACAGACGAGCGCTTACTCGCAACTGGCAGATTTATTAGAAGAACCAAGGAAAAGAAAACATACAGAAGGTGACCCAAATGATCTGTGTTATCGCCGCCACGTGGGTATCATACTAACATGCGCAAGGGCAAGAAAACCAAAAGAACCAAGAAATAGCGATAGGTAAAACTCTACCGTCATAATACCAGATAGGCAACAGCAAGGTAAGCCAACAAAAACCATAAAAAAACACAAAAGCCAAAAAGCGTCTATCTACCCCACCTCCAAAAAACTAATTTCGGTTCGCGATAGCGCCACTGAAGGAGAGCTGATGCAACTCTCCCCAGCATTCTTAATGAAGAATGCTTCCATAACCTCACGCGCCGCATCATCCCTGTGCCTAAAAATAACAGTAGTTTTATGAAAAAGAGGCGTGCATTTGCAACCTTTACAGTGGGCAGCTAGATGTGACCCATAATTGTTACTTAGATTTTACTTAATTGTTACTTAATGTTACTGTTATTTTTAGGCACAGGGATGATGCGGCGCGTGAGGTTATGGAAGCATTCTTCATTAAGAATGCTGGGGAGAGTTGCATCAGCTCTCCTTCAGTGGCGCTATCGCGAACCGAAATTAGTTTTTGGAGGCGGGTAGATAGACGCTTTTGGCTTTTGTGTTTTTTTATGGTTTTGTTGGCTTACTTTGCTGCTGCCTATCTGGTATTATGACGGTAGAGTTTTACCTATCGCTATTTCTTGGTTCTTTTGGTTTTCTTGCCCTTGCGCATGTTAGTATGATCCCCACGTGGCGGCGATAACACAGATCATTTGGGTCACCTTCTGTATGTTTTCTTTTCCTTGGTTCTTCTAATAAATCTGCCAGTTGCGAGTAAGCGCTCGTCTGTGAACTTCTTGTCCTTTGTCCCGTCTTTTGCGCTGCTCTAAAATATTATGGAACCTTACCAACTAGCCCAACTGTCGACCTTGCTGCTGCAAGAGGCTTTCAAGGGCGACTGCAGTTCAAGATCAACACTTCTTGCGCAAAATTTTCTCAGACAACGGACGAAACAGACACGGACGGGCGCAAATCTTGTTGATAATAAAATCATTTGGAAGTTTGCGCCCGTCCGTGTCTGTTTCGTCCGTTGTCTGAGAAAAATTTTGCGCAAGAAGTGTTGATCATGGTGTACCAACTAGCTCGAACCCACACCTTGTGCAGTTGAAGGTCACAGTCCGGGAGGTGGCACGTGGTTTCAAGGAGGGCCGGGAGGAGGTCACCTAGAACTCCGTTCTGGACGCCCAAAAACGACCAGAACCGACGAAAACGTGGATCGTGTGCGCGAAGTTTTGCGTTCCGACCGCGTCGACTGAGTATACACGTGTCCACATTTGCAGTACCTGTAGGTGCTCAATTGAGAGATTGAAACGCGCCGGGTCGCGCGTGTGAGGGCTGACATCAAAGACGCGCGGTCAAGCTCCTCCATGGCAATGACCCCAGCCACACGTCCTTTGTAGGTACCGACTTCCTGGCCCGGAGCAACTGAGGGGACTGTAATGGGGAGGTGATCCCCCATCCCTTACAGTCCCGACTTTGCTCCGTGCGACTTTTTGTTTGTTTGTTTCCCCGACTGAATAGATCTGAAAGAAAAGCATTGGGAGACCGTGGAAGACGTCCAAAAGCACGTTACAACCTTTCTGAGACGCTGCGCCGTGCTCCCTCAAGGGCTGCAGAAATTAGCGTCTATTTCCCCCCCCCAGAACCACTACAACAACAACATTCCCGACGAGGACATTCAGGGTCCGCAAGTGGGAGAGTATTTTGAAGAATTTTAACCATTTGTACAGGTACGATCAATAAAACTTATATTCCTAGAAAATGCGCATTATGGACCCTGTACATATCCAGAACCAGTCAACTAAAATCTCTTGCCGCCGCAAGCCCACGAAGCCTAAACGCGCATGAAAGTTGCACTAGGCAGTTTTCGAATAGCGTGCGCAAAGCTTTGCGTTGGCTTTTCGCGCAACTGAGCATGTGTCGCTAACCGCTTGCGGGCTCCAGTTAAGTGACGGAAATAGCGGACTGCAAACGCTAACTTAGCGTACGCTATTCGAAAACTGCCTACTAGCTGTTGCGCACGCGCGGCTGTCGTCCGGTGATTCTTAAAACTCATTTGCAAGTTGGACGTCTTTCCTGTTGCCTTGTAATCCATTTCTTTAGTGTGTTATTCACCGACAATTTTTCATTCCTCATCCTAGCCTAGGATTACCTCGTTTATAGTGGGTTTGAACCAGGGCCGTAACTAAGGGGGGGGGGGGGGTTGAGGAGATTCTGACACCCCCGAAATTTTTTCATGCTTTAACTTTTCGGGTGACACTGATATACTTTCACGCCTTCACATCGACAACCAGTTGCCAAAGTTAGCCATTCTACACACAAACATCCCCCGAAAAAAATTCCTGGGTACAGCCCTGATTTAACGGTTCGTTCAAGCGAGTACCGAGTTCAGTTTCAGGCGCCCGGCGGCGCAGCTCCTTGGACTCCTCGAGTGGGCGCGCGTGCAGTTGTCGCTATCCTGGCCTTGCTATGGTGGTTTAGCCTTGCAAAGCGCGAGAGCTCCTCCCTCTCACCGGCGCTTCTCTGGCACCTTCGTCGCCATAGGCGTGAGCAGAGTTCCCCGCAGGGGGGGGGGGCGAAGGTTCATCGCAGCGCCCCCCCCCTTGTAAGTCAATGTACGAGGCAGATTTTGCGCCCCCCCCCCCCTCTCTTAGGTGACTAGGGGGGGTCAATGTATGGGCACGGCCGGTCTAGAGGCACGCGCTCGCTAAGGAGCGAGCGCGCGCCTCCAGACCGGCCGTGGTATGGGGCATATTTTGCGCCCCCCCCCCCCCCCCACCCTGTGCGCACGCCTATGCATGTTCGTCGCTACATCTAAAGGGGAAACCAGACGGATCTTGCTGCAGACACCTGTACCAAGTTCCGTAACAAGCAGGATTCCTAGTCGATAAAGCGCAGCGAAAAGTAACGCGTAACTTGCACACCGAGTTTGCGAATCTCCCCAACAAGATTTTACTCGTGCCGGGAAAACCCTACATCTTACCTCAAACATTGCGTCATCGACGGTTCGGTAAACGGAGATGTGCAACTCTGCTAACGGGAACCGCCATGGGTGCCAGTGCATATGCTATAGGCACATCCTCAGGTTTCACAGTAGGGGACCTGCATTTAGTGCTGGATTTAGGGCTACACCAATCGCTACACAAGAATGACATTAGCGCTGGTTTCATTCTTTTTTTCCTTTCCTCCCTGGAGATAACAAACCTCTTGGTCGCCTTTGCCGCCAGGTGAATGCTGAAGTTCCTTCAACGCCAATGACCAAAACGATGCGACTATCGTAGCATGCACTGATGCCCGTGTTAGTGGCACGAACACGAAGGATTCACAAAGCTTTTGTGCACCCATTGATACCAGAGCCAGGAGGCCATACCGTACGTAGCCTAGCTGTGATTCATGCATGTTGCCGTTATTGAACCGCCGGTCATCTTGTGAGCTGCTCCCGTTTGTACGCTCTAGATATAATTGTTGGCGTATCATTCGAGCTGACTCGATGAAATTGAGCTACATGAATACATCACCCCACTTCCCTCTCGGACAGCAATGCGCTGCCTTGCTATTTCTACAACTTTCGGAGTACGCGCGTTCACATGGTGCCTCTAGCGGCCTTGCCAGAGAATGGAAACAAAAAAGACCATGAAGATTTACTAGCATGGCAAAAAAAAAAGAACTGAAGGAAATTACAACACAAGCTAGGGCTGCCTTTTGTTATACAAGCCAGAGATGGCTGCCTGAAGACGAAAACATGCGGCAGGATACATTCACAACAGTCTGCTGCAACAAAAGTCTGGAAACTGCTCAGCAAATCATAATGGAAGGTCAGGACATTCCCCCAGCTAGACCTGTGGTCGGAGCCTAATTATCTATCAGACGCTACTGGGTTTTAAAGCGCATGGACATCGATTGAGATAAGCGACGTACTCTTAAACGTACTGGTGGAAAAAAATCGGGGAAGAGAGTGATATAGAACCGAATTTGTTATATGCATAGGCAGTGATACTACCGAGGACTTCTGATTTGGAGCAATTTTTGGAGCAGCAAAATTTTCATTTTGGAGTAGTTTGGAGCAGCGAAAATTTTCAACTTGGAGCACTTTGGAGCAGGTAATTTTGCATCTGGGAGCACTTTGGAGCAGCTGATTTCACATCCTGGAGTACAATTGAGAAACAAGTCGCACTTACATTCAAGCATTTGAATAATTATTACGGGGCTGTAATGAAGAGCTAGAAATATTTCGATTCATTTCGAATCTCATGGAGAAAATCATGTCAGGAGCACGTATGTTGTATTGCTGGGCGCAATAAGACGTCACTTAGCTAGCCTCAGAAAGCGAAGCTTTTGCGACTTTCCCTTCCCTCTCTCTGAGGCCTATCTGTGTTGAAGCAATAGCATTCTCGCTCGCAGTGCTTTTAAGACTATCGTTCGCACATGCGCCGGGTTGCCTGGAAGATGGAGATCCGCTACAAGTCGAGCTTCCGCGAAAGTGCGTTCAGTGGGGGACTACATGGTATAACAAACTTAGTTTTCTTTCTAGAGCGAAGCTGCGTATGACTAGTACATGTCGTTTGCACGCCGAAAACCGCCTATAGTACCCTCTAAGGTGCAGTGCCTTAAAAACAGACTCACACGGTGTCAGGGTCTCTTATGCATTCACCCAAGACGACTCGAAGGCAAAAGCCATCTACTTCTTTTATTGCGATAGCAATTACATGGACAGTCTCAGCTGGTTTTTGCCGTCGCCGTCATGTCCCATATATATATATATATATATATATATATATATATATATATATATATATATATATATATATATATATATATATATATATATATATATATATAAGCCACAATAAAAGCTTTTTCGAAAAAATTTTTTCCGAAGCGCGGAATCGAACGGGCGACCTCTCGACGGCTAGGCCACGAACAGTACGTCTTTCAACATGCTAGCGGCGAGCTCTTTATATACACCATTTACTTCAGCGTGCCTTCTTGGTCGCCAGCGAGGTGCACTTAGCCCTACAGCGCGTGGTCTCCTGCGCGCGCTTATCTCGTGAAGGGGGTGGTTTGTATGTATTCTGCTTTCACCGCGATGTCCGCGCTGAAGTTACACAGTGTACGAAGGTCACTTCGCTCGCTACAGCGGCCGCGTTTGCGAAAGGAGCGCGCTGTTCAAACAGAAAGAACAACTATCAAAGTTCGCGCTCGTCCTGTGTGTGTTCTTTTCGTGCGTTCTTCGCGCTTGAGCGACGCGCTGGAAATTTCGAGCTGCTTTCCGTTCTGTGCGTTACATTCCAATTTGTTGCTATCGCATTCATTGCTTCGCCGTGGCGGCGAAACTGTGACTTCTCAGGGGCGAGGCACCTCAGGGTCTCGGCGTGTCGGGGGGTATCGTCGTGTCCTCTCTTGCGCCCTCTCAAGCTTGAGCGCAAGAGAGGTCGCCACCGCCTCAGCGCTCGCCGCGTGGCGAGAGGAGGAGGAGGAGAAAGACTTTATTTATCCCAAGAGGGAAGGGTGGAGGGAGCAGAGGAGCCTACCAGGCGTAGGTCTCCGCCAGGGGCGTAGCAAAGGGGGGGGGGGGTTGGGGGTTCAACCCCCCCCCCCCGAAATTTTTCAGTTTTGCTTGCGTATAGGCACGCACACATACAAACGCACGCACGAACATACATAAAGTATGGTTGAACCTGAAGTAACGTAGCTGACACAGGCCAGAACCACAAGTAAAACAAGGTTTATTCCAAAGACCTGCGATCGTCGTCTTCCTCAGTCTACTCAGACCTATGTGCACGCGCCGTGCAGATGCACTCAGCCGCAGTTCCGCAATTGGCGCGATACAGCACTTCCTTCCCCTAGAGTGTCTGGTGCAGAAATTGCACTTTTTTCTAAAACCTGTCCGGAACTCTTCTTTTGCGAGTTGAACGTCTGGGTAGGACAGGGTCTTCCACAGCGCTTGCAGGCTGGTCTGTACCCGCCCCTTCGTCTGTTTGTGCGCCGAGTTCCTTTGCGGGTGGTAGTTGTGGCAGCGAACCTTCATCGCCGATGTTCGTTTCGCTCTCCCTTGAATGGGTCACGGAGGCTTCTTGCTGCGCTTGCTGAGCTTCCCGAAGTCGCACCTGGTCGACATGTCGTCGCTGTTCTCCTTCTTCCGTATCAACAGTAAGCAGCCGACCCCCGCTGGCCGCCGTCACGGTACCAGGCAGCCATCTCTGTCCACTGCGGTTATACTGTCGTGACCAAACTCGTGTTCCAGGAAGAATCAAGCGGGAAGGTGGTGCTGCAGCCTTGACTGTCTCTTTTGTGTCCTCTCGCACCGGGAAATGAGCACTTAGTCTGGTTCTTGGTTGGGCACCTAGCAACATCTCTGCGGGCGATTTCCCGTCCTTTACCGGCGTTACCCTGTACCGAAGCAAGAATTTAGCAAGTCGACATTTCAGTGACCCTACTTTGTTCTTCTTTAGTGCTTCCTTGACAGTGCGCACTGCCCGCTCTGCTGCCCCGTTCGACTGCGGATAATAAGGGGCAGTTGTCACGTGACGGACATGGTTATCCCGAAAGAAGGTCTTTGTCACCACACTGGTGAATTGGGGCCCATTATCGGACACCACTGTGTGAGGCAGGCCGAAACGAGCGAAAATACTCCGAAGAACTTCCACTGTGGTGTCAGCCGTCGCTGTTTTGAGTGGGACTGCCTCTATCCATTTCGTACCTGCGTCCACCAGCACAAGGATCATGTGACCTTCCACAGGACCAGCAAAGTCGACATGCAGCCGAGACCAGCGCTTGTCAGTTTCAGGCCAACTTGAAGGAACCTGAGCTGCAGGTAGTGGCATACACTGCACACAGTGCGGACAACTTTTTACAAGACACTCTATATCGTGGTCCAGAGCCGGATACCAAAACAACGCGCGTGCGAGGCTCTTCATTGCCGTGATGCCCGGATGGCTTTCGTGCAATTCTTCCAACATGAAAGAACGCGCTCTCTCCGGCAGAATGACACGATGACCCCAATAAACTAATCCGTTGCTCACTGTCAGCTCATCCCTACGAGTGAAGAAAGGACGGAAACACTGTTGGCCCGCACTCAGTTCTCCTGGCCAACCCCGCAGAATCCATGTCATTACTTGACGAAGCACTCTATCTTCAGCGGTGTTCTCTGCTAGCTTCTGGGGACACAGAGCAAACTCGTTTAAAGCTTGCGCGTGCAGCACGTATTCTACCGAAGAGCTTTCTGTTGCGCTTTCTTGATTAGTCAGAGGTAAGCGGCTCAAAGCATCGGCGTTACCATTCAGCTGTCCTTTCCGATATTCGAGCTCATACTGATACGCTGACAACAGTAATGCCCAGCGTTGGATCCTCGCTGCTGCCATTTGTGGAATGGGCTTGTCCTGATGAAAAAGCCCGGTCAATGGCTTGTGATCAGTGACCAGCGTAAACCGGTTGCCAAAAAGATAATCTCGAAACTTGGTCACACCGAAAACTAAGGCAAGCCCTTCCTTTTCCAACTGCGAGTAGTTTTTCTCTGCAGCAGTCAATGTTCTCGATCGAAAACCTATCGGATAATCTTTGCCGTTGATGCGATGAGACAGCAGCACCCAAACCATACATGGAAGCGTCACATTCAAGCCGAAGTGGCTTACAAGGATCATAATGAATTAGAAAGTTTGCCTTTTTCATAGCCTTCTTGGCTTCTTGAAATGCGCTTTCTTGCGCCTGTCCCCATTTCCAGGCAACTCCCTTCGTCAGCAATGCATACAGTGGTGCTAGCATGGTTGAGAGGTTAGGCAAGAATTTGGAGTAATACGTGATTAAGCCCAGAAAAGATTTCAACTGGCTCACCGAAGTTGGCGACGGTGCACCTAGTATGGCGCCGAGATTGTCTTGCAAAGGATGCAGGCCTTTTTCGTCGATGCGGTGGCCCAGAAAAGTCACTTGTTTTTCTCGGAATCTGCATTTGGTTTTATTCAGCTTCAGGCCGCTCATAGTGCAATAGCGCAAAAACACAGGGACACAGGCAAGAGAGACGATACAGGCGCTAACTTTCAACTGTCCTGCAGTCGTTGGAACACTTGTCGCAATACCGACATATCGTGCTTCTTTTCCGCGACAATAATGTCATCTAGGTAGACTTTCACTCCTGGCAGACCTCGGAGGACTGATTCCATGCGCCTTTGGAACAGAGCTGGGGCTGAAGCGATTCCAAAAGCGAGGCGATTGTAACAGTAGAGTCCCTTATGCGTGTTCAGCACTGCGATCCTTTTAGCTTCGGCGTCTAGAGGAAGCTGGTTGTATGCTTTACGTAGGTCCAACGTACTAAAGACTTCACCTCCAGCAAGCGCTGCGAAGATATCGTCAACTTTCGGCAGAGGATACTGTTCCAAGTAAGTAGCCGGATTCACCGTTAACTTGAAGTCCCCGCAGAGTCTTATGCCACCGTTCTTTTTCGCCACGGGGACCACCGGCGTTGCCCATTCAGAGACGCTGATCTGGGAAAGCACTCCTTCTTCCACCAGGCGATCAATCTCTGCTGAGACTTGGGCACGCATTGCATAAGGCACGGTCCGTGCTTTGCAAAAACGAGGGCCGAGCGCCTTCCTTGATGTGTAGCTTAACGGGAGGCCCTTCACAGCAACCCAGTTTGTTGTCAAACAGCTGCGAAAATTCGTCAAGTAGGGCTTTCAACTGCGCATTCTGTTGAACAAAGTTTACACACGCAGCGCTGTTGGCGTCCAAAAGAGACACGCCAGCCTTGCCAAATTCCTCGATTGTACGCCGGCCGCAGAGGAGTGGTCCTTGACAGCCCACCACCACTAACGTACTGGTCACGGTTACTGCCCCAGACTTCACGTCCATGGTTAACTTGCCAATGACGGGCAGGGGTCCAAGAAAGCATGATAGCCGCAGGGCAGTTTTTGCGAGAGCTGGCCACCGCCTTCTGTGTCTCTCGTATACACTCACTGGAATCACACTCACCGGCGAGCCCGTGTAGATTATCATGCTCAGTTCCTGCCCTCCCCACGTCAAAACCTTCTCGAGAGGCCGCGAGACGTCCCTGTCGGTCGCACTGTGTGCCACCAAGGCAAGCATAAATTCTTCGCTCTCACTTTCATCTTCTTCCACGACATATGCACCTGACGTCCGGGAACGACTCCTGCGGCATACCCTGGCCAGATAATAATAATAATAATAATAATGTTTATTTGCCATCAGTACAAAAATAATGATGGAGGGGGCGGGAATAAAAGCGACAATCCGCTTGACGAAGTTCCCACTCCCGTACAGGTAACAGCAGCGAGGCACATAAAAAAATACAGTTCTATGTATGTATTGAATAATACTGGTCTGCATTTGAACAAGCGCAGAAAGAAAAAAAGAAAAACACACACACAAAGAGCACTACCATTTGCTCCTAGAAAAGGAAAATTATACATACACTTATATATATACATATATACACATATATATACATGTCTACACACATAAACATGCAGTTACACACAAAATGCCCAATATACATAATCGCGTACAGATCAGTTCAGTCATTCTAATAAAGGGAAAAATAGAATGAAATGTCACCTTCTGTACGAGGATGTAAGTGAGTATGGGTCGTTATTCATTACTCTGCGCGAGAAATTTCCGTATTCCTGCATTGTCGATTTCCGGCAAATTAATATGCGCGTCGATTAGCTGATTTAATATGAATGGTAACTGGTAGTGAAGCATATGCCGGCCATAGTTGGTGCGGGTAGCCGGTAAAATCCAGTGTGTTTTGTGACGGTGTGGGTAATGAGACTCAAACAACCTTAACGAGGCAAGACTGCATAAGCTGTCCTGGCGTTTTTTTAACTCTGCTTTATACCTGCGTAGTAGTCTGTAGTGGTAGAAGTTAAATATGTTAAGAATGTCAAATTGAACAAAAAGATGTCTTGTTGTATGTCCGTAAGGCAATCCATAAACTACCCTTAGTAGCCGCTTTTGCACGATTAATATTTTTTGTAGATTTGATTTAGTGGTCGTGGCCCATACAAGTGTACAGTAATTTAGATAAGAACAAAAAAGAGAGTTATACAGCATTAATTTTACTTTTTGGGGCAATATGCTTCTGTGGCGCATAAGGAAACCAGTGACGCGGGATGTTTTTAAGAGGATGTGGTTAACATGGTCGTCCCACTGCAGATGACCTTTCCTCCCGCACATTGGTGTTTCTATGGCGGCACACGTTGGAATCATGCGGCCCGTCGCAACGTTCGCACAGCGGACGACTGCTTTCTAGGTTGCTGCTCGGCGCCCGGGACTCACGTCGTCGTAGTCGCAGCAGGGCGTTCATGGTACCACTGCCGTTGCCCACGCCAGTCTCCTGCATGTCACGGACGTCTTCCTGTGCCTTCTCGGAAGCCCTGGCGAAGTCCTCGGCCTCTTTCAAGGTCAGCGTAGCTCGCGTCAACAAAGAACGCCGTGCGTCGTCGTCCCGGATACCGCAAACGATGCGATCTCGTAACATACGGTCCATCATACTACCGACGTTGCAGCTCGGCTAGCCTCCGGAGTCCCGCGATGAAATCTCGCACACTCTCGCCTTCCTTTTGCTTCCGCATGAAAAACGCATAACTGGCTGCAATTTCATTAGCTTGCGGGTTGTACTGATCTTCCAAACATTCCACAACCTGATCGTAGCTTAAGGTGTTGACCGGGGTGCTTGGATTACGTCCTTGTAATATCCGTACAACGCTGTCGCTCAGCGAAGAAATCAGCAAAGCGCGGCGCTTCCCGGGATCCGTTACTTCATGTCCCTCGAAGAAGGCTTCAAGACGTATGCGGTACGTACCCCAGCTTCCCGCTGCTCCATCGAAAGCTGGTGGGCGAGATCCCATGTCTTCTGGTCGTCCGCCTTCAGCCGAAGATTATACCGGAGTAATATCCCATCCTCGTCGCCACTGAAGTAACGTAGCTGACACAGGCCAGAACCACAAGTAAAACAAGGTTTATTCCAAAGACCTGCGATCGTCGTCTTCCTCAGTCTACTCAGACCTATGTGCACGCGCCGTGCAGATGCGCTCAGCCGCAGTTCCGCAATTGGCGCGATACAGCAGAACCCCCCCCCCCCGAAAAAAATTTCTGGCTACGCCCCTGGTCTCCGCTACCCTCTTGGCCCAATCCAGGATCTGGTCCTGGACCTCGGGCGCCGAGCTGCACATAGCAGCCTCCCACTGCTCCTTACTACTAATGTTTAGTGAGTTAGGGTGGGTTCAGAGTACAACCCCACATGATATGATCGCGCGCGATTGGCTCTTTGTTGGCAGAAAATGCATAAAGGGGAGGGATATATCGCAGGGCAGGGGCGTAGCCAGAAATTTTTTCGGGGGGGGGGGGGGTTCAACCATACTTTATCCATACCATACGTACGCACTGTTCGTGCGTACGTTTGTATGTGGGCGTGTATATATACGCAAGCAAAACTGAAAAATTTCGGGGGCATTTGAACCCCCCCAACCCCCCCCCCCCTGGCTACGCCCCTGTCGCAGGGTGTATAAGATGGCGAAAAGAGGGGGTAGGGAACGTACGGGTCTGTAACTGGCGCCGCAGTATTTCGTGGTGGCGAGTAGCTCCCCGGTGTAAGGGGGTATACTGTGCGCTGAAGACGGTAGTGGTTTGTTAGACGATCCCTCGCACTGAAGGGTGCCGCGTGATCTAAGGCGTCGTCGGTGGCCTGCGCCCGGCCTGTCATTCCTCGAGCACAGGCATGAGCCGCCTCATTGCCACACAGCCCCGCATGCGCGGGCGTCCATATGAGAGCAACGTCTTGCGTAAGAGAATGTTTATTAAGAATTGAAAGGGCAGTTTGTGAGATGCGACCTGCACTGAAGTTACGTATGGCAGTTTTAGAGTCACTAACAATCATAGTGATATTGGGGATGGATAAACCTAATGCGATGGCAGCCTCCTCTGCCTCCTCCGAGGAGTTGACAGTGACGGATGCCGTTGTGATCGTCTTGCCGTTGGTGTCCACAGCAGAAAGGGCGTATAGGACGAGGAAGATAGGTATTCTGCCGCATCGACATAGAGCACGTCATTGGCTCCTTGTAAGTTTTTCTGAATGGCCTTTGCTCTTTGGATTCGACGTTTAGTATGATAAGTAGGGTGCATGTTTTTAGGAAGGGGCGGTATGAGTAATTATGTAGTGGGGAATGTTGTGCTTAGCATTGGTGATAGAGGTGAAGTTAATGCGGGTAGTAGCTAAAATGTGACGGCCTGCGCTAGTGGTCGCGAGCCTAGCGTATTGAGCTGTTAAATGGGCTTCAGTAATTTCTGAAAGGGTATTTATGACCCCTGTCTGATAGAGTCGCGCGTTATATAGAGGCATTGCACGCAATTCCTAGAGCGTATTTGTAAACTCGGCGAAGCAGGGTGTTGACAAAGACCTCCTCTGCTGGTTTAAGGTGAATTAAGGTAGGGGAGAGTATATGTGATTTTACTAATCACAAAAGCGTGTACGAGACGAAGTAGCTCTGACTCCCGGAGCCCTCCGTTTTTACCCGATATTTTTCCTATCAGTCTTAGGGTGTTGGTATTGCGTAAAGTTTCGAGTGTGTGCGTACGTATTAATTGTCGATTGTTTTGAATAAATAAACCTAGTACACGAATGCCTGAGACTTTAGGAATCAGGCACGAGTGAACGGCGCGCGTTGACTATGGAAACGCTCTTTCTGCCGTGAACGCTGAGTCGGCTGAGTTACCAGCTCGCAAGGAACGAGAACGCGCCCTCGCCCGCGAGATGCAACGCCGACGCAGGCAGCGTCTGCTAGCAAGTTTCGTGATTGAAAAAACCGACTGCTCGCGCTGCACAACCGTTCACCGGCCACCGCATATATATATATATATATATATATATATATATATATATATATATATATATATATATATATATATATATATACCGGGTGTCCCAGCTATCTTTAGCCAAAGGTTAAAAAATACAATATTAGAGGTAGGCGAGTGAAATTACTTTCAAATTGCTGACAGCCACCTTGCGCGCTACAGATAATTTTTTGTTTTGTATTTAACTAATTTGTTAATTAGGACGATTTAACTAATTTGCTAAATATTGACTTTAGGCCAGAAATGCTGCTTGCAAAGTTCGAGAGCGTCTTCAGAAACCCCAATCGCATCATTTGCGATAAAGCAAGTCTCACGTATACAATTTTTTCCAAGCTGCAAAGAAAGCCCGCGAAATACAAAAAGAACCACGTGACTAGCGCGCTCGCGCGCCGCGAGAATGCTGCCCTCAGCCGTGGTTTGAGCGAACGAAATCACCTGCGGCCGGGACTCGCCGGCTCCGTTGCAGCGGTAGGCCTATAAGTGGGCGGTGGTTTCTTGGCCCGTTGCCAGCCAGCTGCGCGCGTGACGGTGCAAGTTGTAGCGAGCGCGGGCCAAGAAACCACCTTTAACTTATCGGCCTACCGCTGCAACGGAGACGCCGAGTCGCGGCCGCAGCTGATTTCGTTCGCTCAAACCACGGCTGAGGGCAGCATCCTCGCGGCGCGCGAGCGCGCTAGTCACGTGGTTCTTTTTGTATTTCGCGGGCTTTCTTTGCAGCTTGGAAAAAATGGTATACGTGAGACTTTCTTTATCGCAAATGATGCGATTGGGGTTTCTGAAGACGCTCTCGAAGTTTGCAAGCAGCATTTCTTGCCTAAAGTAAATATTTAACAAATTAGTTAAGTCGTCCTAATTAACAAATTAGTTAATTACAAAACAAAAAATTGTCTGTAATGCGCAAGGTGGCTGTCAGCAATTTGAAAGTCATTTCACTCGCCTGCCTCTAATATTGTATTTTTTAAGCCTTGGCTAAAGATAGCTGGGACACCCTGTATATATATATATATATATATATATGCACTGGATGGTGACGCAATGTAGTGCAGCCCCGCCACGGTGGTCCAGTGGTTATGGCGCTCGACTGCTGACCCGAAGGTCGCGGGATCGAATCCCGGCCGCGGCGGCTGCGTTTTCGATGGAGGCGAAAATGTTTGAGGCCCGTGTACTTAGATTTAAGTACACGTTAAAGAACCCCAGGTGGTCAAAATTTCCGACGCCCTCCAGCTACGGCGTCCCTCGTAATCATATCATGGTTTTGGGACGTTAAACCCCAGATACTATTATTATGCAATGTAGTGCAGGTAGATTTCTCTTGTAGTTGAATAAAGATTCGCAGCGTGCACGTAGCTAAAAGTGGACTGCGGGTCTCTGTGTCTAATGTCTCGATCTTCTGTCTCTTATTGCCCTTTAGCCTTAAAGTCTCCCTTCATCGGTGGGGGGGGGGGGGGGGGGGGCTCATAGGGCGGCGACTTACATGTGTTTAGAATAACAGAGAGCTGAGCTAGTTGGTAAGTATTCGTCCTAAAAAGAAAGGGCGTGCAAACACGGACACAAGAAAGAAGTCAGGACACCGCCTATCCGCCTCGTGCGCTGCTGCTTTCAGTGGTACTGGTGGCGCCACCAACGGCGGACGGTGGCGATAGGTGGATCTGCACGGCTCATAGAAGCCGTGGGCAAAGCGCCTGTTACTCTCCGTTTTTCTATTCATGTTTCATTCTGGTTTGATATTTGTACTGCCGACGCTGCTCCACTAGACAACCATGCCGTCTGTTACGTCGATTGTTCTATATTATTTGTTTTAAAATGACAGGCCCGTTTTTTTATGCGTGCGCGCGATGCACTGCGTACGTTTCTTACGTGCATGTGTCCAAGTTGTTTGCGTGATCTGTTAACACAGATGAAATAAAAATTGTTGCAGTACAAAACAGCATTCTTGTTTTATTGAACGCCCCAAACAGTACAACAACGACTATTACGGCTGTATGCCTGCTTAAGAACCGGACAAAAGACACGCGATTGTATCTTCGCCCAACACTCGTAGCACTCAACTGGGCCAAGAAAACAGAAATCTAACTTGCTGAACGTTTTACAGCCGTCACACAGCTGCATAATAATGCGTGAAAGTACTTTAGGAAATGACGAACAAACATTCACACAGCGTTTTTTTTGTTGTTGTTCACAGACCGTATTAACATATGAGGAAGTTCTAACTGCATTGCAATCACATATTTCGGAATATCTAATCACTTTCACCATTGAAGCCACAATCCTCTAACACATGCGCTTTAAATTGAGCATGGCATTACTCAGACTTATATAGGAAATGCGCACGCGTGGCATTACTCAGATTTATATAGGAAATGCGCACGCGTGCAATGTATCTCGTATGCTAGATTCTCCTTTGGTACGTGCAGCTCAAAATAAAACGCGATTCTAGAAGTAATGTTCGAGGAGTAGCGAGCATAGAGAAGGGCAACTACTTACAGCTTCACTCACCTTTGCAAAAACGGTATTCCAATTGCAATTCAATATTAACCGACGCAACAACGATAACAAGACGCTTGTTGCACACAGGCGTACCAGGTTGACGCTCGAGGCCAAGCGCGGTATTTTAAGTGTAGCACAATCGTGCGCGTACAGTACGCTAGAATATTCTGGCACAATGTCGTCAAGCTTGCAGTCACTTCAGCGGTTCCCACGATGTAGCACCAGTTGACGTCCTCGCGTCATCAAACTTCTACGACGCCGAGAACTACGCACACAGTTGACTTCGAAAAACGCGGTCTTGCAGGAGGCCATCTTGTCCCGCAACCAACGGACAAAAGTACACAACTGAGGCGTCTGAAACATTGCCGTTGATGAGATGGCAGCTGAACGAAATCAGGGCTCATCGTCCGACGTGTGGCCACCGCCTTAACACAATATTAACGTTGCAACGTTCAAGGAAGACGCGACGAAACGACGAGCCCAGCCGGTCTTGTCGGATGCGCTACAGCCATTACATGGATGGATGGATGGATGCTATGAGCGTCCCCTTTAAAACGGGGCGGTGACATGTCTGCCACCAGGCTCGAAGAAAAAAAAAAAAAAAAAGCTTCCTTGTTTCATGTTGGCCTAATACCTTATCTACATTGATTAAATCTATGTTATTCTACCAAAAAATATAAATTCACGGTCCATCTCTCTGCCTCTTAAGGCAGAATGACCTTATTTTTCCGCCATTATTTATTTTTGTTCTTTATCTCTACTTTTCTGCCATCAATACTCTAACCGTCTCTTACTTATTTCTATCGCGGACGTGTTCAGCTTTCCATTGTTGTCCCTAAAACCCAAGGCTTCATGTAGACTCGTGCCCACACGTATACCTGGGTGAATATCGCCACATTCAATCAGTACATGTTCCATCGTTTCCTTAGTTCCCCCGCAGCATGTACATTGTTCTTCTTCGTTACTAAATCTCGCTTTATAACTACGCGTTCTAAGGCAGCCCGACCTTGCTTCAAACAGTAAAGCGCTTCCCCTTGAATTATCATAAAACCTTTCCCTCCTTATTTCGTTTTTTCCTTTTCGGTAGTTACTCAGAGCCGGCTTCTTTTCCATCGCTGTCATCCAATAAGTCCTCTCCGCCTCTCTGACCTTCCGCTTAAATGCTCCTTGTTGCCATATCGCCCGCACTGCCAGCCGTATATTTACTGGTGAGCCTCCTGGTTCTTTTTCTCCACTGCGTGTCAACGCTTTTTCTATACAAATACCTGAAAACCTTCTCTGCCCATCTACTCTCCTTCATTTTCCTCAGCCTCTCTTCGAATCTCATTTTGCTCTGCGCTTCCCTCACTTCAAAGCCTGTCCATCCCATATCACCCTTTACCGCCTCATTTGTCGTCTTCCCGTGAGCGCCCAACGCGAGGCGGCCCACCGTCCTTTGATTTACATCCATTCCTGATTGCACCTCTGACTTCATGCACACCGCTGAGTTCCCAAATGTAAGCCCCGGAACCATCACACCCTTCCACAGCCCTCGAAGCACCTCGTACCTATTGTATCCCCATAAAGCTCTGTGCTTCATAATTGCAGCATTCCTCTTTCCCTTTGCTACCGATGCTTTCTCTTGTACCTCCATATATCTATCCCCCTCATTTACCCATACTCCAAGGTACTTGTACTCGCTTACCCTCGGTATTTTTTGGCCCTGTATTAATACCGTATGGTCTCCGTGATCATTGAATACCATCAATCCACATTTTGTTGCACTAAATCCTAGTCCTAGAGCCTCACACTCCCTTCCGCATATATCTGCCAGTCGCTGTATATCATCTTGACTGTCCGCAAATAAGACAATATCATCAGCATAAAATAGACCTGGAAGCTTCTGCTCAACCATCGCTCCGACCTGTCTGTGTGACAAATTAAATCCAATGTTGCTACCTTCTAGCGCTTTTTCCATCCTCGCCATGTACAGCATGAATAACAGCGGGGACAAAGGGCATCCCTGTCTCAGCCCCTTGCTAATTTCAACGCTGTCCTTGCTACTTATTCCTTCCCATTCTATACAAACTGTATTTCCTCGGTATATTTCCCTCAAAAGCTGTACACAGTCGTCACCTATGCCCACTTCCTTCAATATATCCCACAAAATTTCCTGATTAACGTTGTCATACGCCCCGGTGATATCTAGATAAGCTACGTATAAGGGCCTGTTTTCTATTTTAGATATTTCTATACACTGGGTAAGAACAAACAGATTATCGTCTAACCGCCTGTCGATTCGAAATCCATTCTGAAGTTCTCCCAAAATATCATTTTGTTCTACCCACGCTTCTATTTTTAATTTTACTGCCTGCATCGCCAACCTGTATAGCACCGGTGTAATTGTTAGCGGTCTATACGAGCGAATGTTATCCTTTTCTCCCTTGCCTTTATAGATTAAGTTCATTCTACTTTTTCTCCAACTGTCTGGTATTTCCCTCTCCTGTAAGCACTTTTCTACGGCTTTCAGCAGTGCTTCTTTAGTGTTATGTCCGAGTTCGTTAATGAGGCTGACGGGAACCCCATCTAAGCCCGGAGTAGTGCGCTTAGGAATTTTTCCTTCGGCCTTCTTCCAATTGAAATTCTCTAGTACTACATCTTCGTCGGTTGCACTCCTTTGCGTACTTTTACTCACCGGGGGAATCCCCTGGGGGACCTTTTTAAACGAATCGGCTGTTATCTTTCGGATGTAACCTAGCGCTTCATATCCTTCCAATTTATTTCCTCCTTCATCTACCATATGTTGTTGCATTGTGACAGACTTCCTACCCAGCGCTTTTAGGTGGCTCCAAAATATCCTAGGCGCGGCCTTCTTCTTTTCGCGAATCTCTGTCATCCAGCGTTCACTTTCACCTGTACATGGATGGATGGATGCTATGAGCGTCCCCTTTATAACGGGGCGGTGACATGTCTGCCACCAGGCTCGAAGGATAAAAAAGAAAAAAAAAGAAAAAAAACTTCCTTGTTTCATGTTGTCCTAATGCCTTATCTACATTGATTAAATCTATGTTATTATAACAAAAAATATAAATTCACAGTCCATCTCTCTGCCTCTTAAGGCAGAATAACCTTTTTTCCCCCAATTATTTATTTTTGTACTTTATCTCTACTTTTCTGCCACCAATACTCTAACCGTCTCTTACTTATTTCTATCGCGGGCGTGTTCAGCTTTCCATTGTTGTCCCTAAAACCCAAGGCTTCATGTAGACTCGTGCCCACACGTATACCTGGGTGAATATCGCCACATTCAATCAGTACATGTTCCATCGTTTCCTTAGTTCCCCCGCAGCATGTACATAGTTCTTCTTCGTTACTGAATCTCGCTTTATAACTACGCGTTCTCAGGCAGCCCGACCTTGCTTCAAACAGTAAAGCGCTTCCCCTTGAATTATCATAAAACCTTTCCCTCCTTATTTCGTTTTTTCCTTTTCGGTAGTTACTCAGAGCCGGCTTCTTTTCCATCGCTGTCATCCAATAAGTCTTCTCCGCCTCTCTGACCTTCCGCTTAATGCTCCTTGTTGTCATATCGCCCGCACTGCCAGCCGTATATTTACTGGTGAGCCTCCTAGTTCTTTTTCTCCACTGCGTGTCAACGCTTTTTCTATACAAATACCTGAAAACCTTCTCTGCCCATCTACTCTTCCTCATTTTCCTCAGCCTCTCTTCGAATCTCATTTTGCTCTGCGCTTCCCTCACTTCAAAGCCTGTCCATCCCATATCACCCTTCACCGCCTCATTTGTCGTCTTCCCGTGAGCGCCCAAGGCGAGGCGGCCCACCGTCCTTTGATTTACATCCATTCCTGATTGCACCTCTGACTTCATGCACACCACTGAGTTCCCAAATGTAAGCCCCGGAACCATCACACCCTTCCACAGCCCTCGAAGCACCTCGTACCTATTGTATCCCCATAAAGCTCTGTGCTTCATAATTGCAGCATTCCTCTTTCCCTTTGCTACCGATGCTTTCTCTTGTACCTCCATATATCTATCCCCCTCATTTACCCATACTCCGAGGTACTTGTACTCGCTTACCCTCGGTATTTTTTGGCCCTGTATTAAGACCGTATGGTCTCCGTGATCATTGAATATCATCAATCCACATTTTGTTGCACTAAATCCTAGTCCTAGAGCCTCACACTCCCTTCCGCATATATCTGCCAGTCGCTGTATATCATCTTGACTGTCCGCAAATAAGACAATATCATCAGCATAAGTGCACAGCGCGCGCTCTCACGGCCACCGAAAGAAATAAAAGAAAGTGGAGAGAGGAGTTAGCTTGGAGCATGGCCAGTCGGTGGAAGCAAGAGGACGTGTTGCGTCATCGGTGCGTATTGTCGAGAGATGGCGCTAGTTTGTTTTTGCGCAACGAAATCGCAAACTTGATTCAAAATGCATGGGATCCTGTGGGGGGTTGGGAGAGGGCACACCCGCCTTAGCCGAGCGGTGGCGCCACCATACCGATGCACGTGGCGGATAGTACCCTCTAAGGTGCAGTGCCATAAAAACAGACTCACACGGTGTCAGGGTCTCTTATGCATTCACCCAGGACGACTTGAATAAAGATTCGCAGCGTGCACGTAACTAAAAGCGGACTGCGAGTCTCTGTGTCTAATGTCTCTTATTGCTCTTTAGCAGTGATTTTGCTGGGGGAAACACTTTTTTCTAGCTTGTGTCCGTGTTTGCACGTCCTGTCTTTCTGCATGTGTGTGTGTGTGTGTGTCCGGGGGGGGGGGGGGGGGTCATTCCCTAGCCAAGTGTCCCAAACGTGGCGCTCACACATCGCGGATATTGCTGATAAAATTTTTACCTTTTCCTATACCCAATGTAGTGTTGTGGCAAAACATTCTAGCTCGAAAAAAATTTTCAAGACCGTGGCGCCCCTTCAAAGTTCTCTTGCTTTTGTTAAACTGTGCCTAATAAGAAAATGTATATAAAACCTATTTTTGTGTGTTGAGCTTCGAAACAGCGCTCGCGCTACTACAAGGGTTCTGTATAGTTGTGCTATTTAACAATTCCGAAATTTTTGTGTTTAGCTGCCAGCAACTTATCTCCAAAAACAATGAAAATCTTAAAAGTTCGCGATTTTTTTTAAAGCTGACTCAAACTCTCCCGAAGCAATCTTAATATTGGCGTGCTTTTCGGTAAAGTGTTTTTTCGTACAAAAAATGTTTAGCGGTGAAATAGACTTTAAAAATGTGAATCAGAGCAAATGTGAGATTGCATATTTGACCGTATTTTTTGTCCTGATGCGGTCCAAGTAAAAATCCTCATGATACGGCGTTTGATAGGAGGCTTCATTGCTAAGTAATGAAGAAAGTCTAATCAAATTATTTTTTGTTTTAAGGAATAAATTTTTTTTTAAATTTGACCCTCCGAACGCACCCTGCATTTTTTTGTCGCCACTTCGCAGCAATGCACGTGGTCGCCCTTGCACCTGACACTCGTCACAGGAAGCGTCAAGATGCGAGATGAATGTCAGCGGCTCGTGAGCGCTGAAAAGTCTTGTCGCCTTGTAGTAATTTCGCTTTACATTGTGAGCTCGCTTAGCGGGCCCCATGGGAAGTATGTACGGCGGACAGCAGATTACGGCATCATTGCCACATTGTGCTACAGGGTCGTCTGCACAACTGGTATGCACGAGAAAAAGTGTATACAATGTGCGTTATTTCTTTCATGTGCATACTAGTTGTGCAGACGACCCTGTGTATCCAGCAGCACGATGACACCTGTTTCTTTGTTTTTTTTTTTCTGATGCCCCATCAACTGAATAATTGCGATTAAATCATTATTCAAAAAATTGGAGAGCTATATTTCCTCTGCACAAAGCACTACTGAAAAAAAAAAAAAAACGCCAGGCCTGCGCTGAAACCGCAGCACAGTCACAGCGAAAGCTGGAAGAGCGGCGTTTCTAGAGCCCGTTGTTAGCTCTCTTGGGGCTACAATACAACTAGACTAGAAAGGTACCCACTACGCCATAAATCACAATTTTTGTGAAGTTGGGAAGCACCTACTAAGCCATTATTCGTCATTCTGCGGAGAAGCGAGGCACCAGCTACACGTCTGTGGCATTATGTGCACTTTGTTGACGCGACGACTGATGACGATGAAGAATTATGGCTCAGCCATTTGTAATGGGTTGGAAGCTTTAAACGGCCCACCAGTTATGTAATTTCCATTGAGTGACGCCCGCTCGCTATTTCCCTCTCACGTCATGCTGTATAACATACGTTGACGTGGGAGAGAGACGGGGGGGGGGGGGGGGGCGACTAACTTTGCTGAGACCCCGAGGAAATGGATCATGCGCTCATGGGCTTCCTTGCGAACCAATCCAAGTGCACTTGCGAGGAACCCACTACGCTATAAAGCATTGTAATTTTACTGAGACCCCGAGGAAATGGATCTGCGCTTATAGGCTTCCTTGGCAACCAATACAAGTGCACTTGCGAGGAACCCACTACGCTCTAAATCATTCTAATTTTTGAGATGTAGGGCAGCAGGCACTGTGCCATTTTTCGTCATTTCACGGATATCCGTGGTACCTGCTAAACGCATGTAAATCATTATGCGCACTTTGTTGATGCTGTGCCTGATGACGACGAATTATGGCAGAGATCTTTGTAATGGGTTGGAAGCATTTCACAACCTACTCGTTGCGCAATTCGCATTGTGTGACGCCTGGTTACAGAATTCGCGTTGTGCGACGCTTGGTGCTTATTTTACTCTTCTACCACGCTATATTGCATATGCTAATGCGGTTCCTTCCCGACATGAAGCCTGTATAGGACCTTTTTCCAAAGCAGTTTCAAGCACCGGCATGGCTCAGAGGTTGAATACTGGGCTCCCACGCAGAGGGCCCAGGTTCGAGCCTCGTTCCATCCTGGATGTTTTTTCTTATTCTTATTTCGATCGATACTGGTTACGGACACCGGCGGCGGCGGACAACTACGGCGCCAAAAACGGCCGGTGAAACGATCTCATAACAGCTTTCGCTGTAAAAGTCAACTCCAGAGCTTGTCAAATGGGTGCCACAGTGCTACAGTTGACCTGCCGAGGGGGGGCCTGGGGAAACACCGGCGCACACTGCATGCTTCGCCCCTCCACAGGTCTCACTTTAGTGCAGCTGAAGCACCCGTCCCTACATGCTTCGCCCACCCCGAATTTTTTTCTCGAATAGACTTCCACAACAGACGCTGCGTCGGCACCCAGCATGGCATGGTGGATTACCCGGGACGCATACACGAGCGCTGTTTATTCAGCGGAATAATTCTTGGTTCGTGGTTGTGACTATGGTGACCCATCAAGCTGCACATGTTTTGTCGCGCCGGTGGTGCGAATGTAGGTGACAGACGGCCCGAAACCCGAAACAGTTTACTGGCAAGTCTCTAGCTCAATTTCTCAGACAACGCTACTCATAGCACCTGTGCTTATTGTTAGGAAAACTTAAGATGGCGCTACCTTCTGCACAGTGCCACAGGGAAAGGTGTAGATGCTAAAAGAATAGAAAAGGAAAGAGGTGCACTTGAACAAATGTGCGGAGCAGGTGATCGCACATCCGCAACCTCGTCGAGTAAGTGCAGGCCATCAACATTCTAACAGGGTCATTCCACGCCAAACGTCCCAGCCATTTTGGCAACTATCTCAAATGTACTGAAAAAAAATCGTGCCGATTTATTACGTTGAAAACAGTGAATTGCTAGAATATTTAGGAGAGAAAAAATTTTTTGGTCTTGTGGGTGCCTCCCAAATTTACCAGAATGTCATCTGGGTGTTGTTTGTAAGAAAATTTATTCTGAGAGTATTGTTTCTTGTTTTAATACAAAATTTGGTTTACATATTAAGCAAAGGTGTTTGTGTAAGCTGTTTCAAGCACGATAATATTAGTACAATTTTTCTGCCATATACGCCTCCAGGAATTTCGCCAAGATGTTCTATGTTTGCATTTTTTTCCATTGCGATATTGCGCCTTGCATGAATATACGAGTAATGAATACTTACTCTACAGAAGGTATATATTGCGATAAAAATATTTTCAGAGCCCTCAAGTTTCTAAACATTACGTGAAAAAATCACGAATTTCAGAAAATCGTCGTTTTGGTCCACATTGAGACGCGATTTACACCACGTGGTGCTCCAACTAAAAATCGGCTTTATACCTCAATCGAAAGCAACTAAAGAGTTCTTCTTATATGGCAAGTTTTATCATTACAATTTTCGTTTTAAGGAAGAAAATAATTTTTGATGTTCTCCATTGATGGCTATCTCCCCATTTGGTCACATGGAAGCTTCCTCATTGATATTCGCAATTGCCGTCAATGGGGAACATCAAAAATTATTTTCTTCCTTAAAACGAAAATTGTAATGATAAAACTTGCCATATAAGAAGAACTCTCTAGTTGCTTTCGATTGAGGTATAAAGCCGATTTTTAGTTGGAGCACCACGTTGTGTAAATCGCGTCTCAATGTGGACCAAAACGACGATTTTCTGAAATTCGTGATTTTTTCACGTAATGTTTAGAAACTTGAGGGCTCTGAAAATATTTTTATCGCAAAATATACCTTCTGTAGAGTAAGTATTCATTACTCGTATATTCATGCAAGGCGCAATATCGCAATGGAAAAAATGCAAACATAGAACATCTTGGCGAAATTCCTGGAGGCGTATATGGCAGAAAAATTGTACTAATATTATCGTGCTTTAAACAGCTTACACAAACACCTTTGCATAATATGTAAACCAAATTTGGTATTAAAACAAGAAACAATACTCTCAGAATAAATTTTCTTACAAACAACACCCAGATGACATTTTGGTAAATTTGGAAGGCACCCACAAGACCAAAAAAATTTTTCTCTCCTAAATATTCTAGCAATTCACTGTTTTCAACGTATTAAATCGGCACGATTTTTTTTCAATACATTTGAGATAGTTGCCAAAATGACTGGGACGTTTGGCATGGAATGACCCAACAGGCAAAATTTGTGCCAGAGCATTTCACTCGCATCACAATCATCAAAACAACAAAAAGAGATGGTATTAAATTATTCACACAGTAATGAAAAAAAAAAAGATGGCGAAAGAAGCAGATGGAACACAGTGCTCAGTCCCATCTGCTTCTTTCGCCATCTGTGTGGCTTTATTGTGCTGTGTGAACATCATAAATTTGCTTGCACTAACTTGCCAAAATTACAATGACTTCATGAACTTGAAAAATGGCATTTGTAAAGCATTTGTTATAACTTTTCTGGCATGTAATACTAGCAACACATTTTCTGCATTACATGAACTGAGAGACAGCAGTTGCAGTCAAGAATATTTATAATTTATTCAAAGGGCAAATGATCCAGCTGAATTCTGCAAGATCTGCTTGTAATTCACACGGGAAGGAAAATTGCAACCCTCCACGAGTCTGAAATTTAATATTTTGGGCTATAAGTAAAACAAATATCTGTATACACAGTAAAATCTGGCTGTTCAAGAGCAGGCAATTTCATAGCAGACCAAAGAACTTGTAGAATATGGTGACACCAACTACAATGCCACAATGCAAGAACCCAATTTTTCATATGACACTTAAAAAATTAGCTGGAAAAATATTAATATTTCTTCACACACTACAAAACCTAAAATTTCTTAACTTCATGATGTCATACATTCTCACAATGATAAGATCGCTGGTGGTACGACTGCCACATTGACTGGCTTCTGGTGTCTGATCAAGTGCAAAGCATCTCAAACAGCTTGTTTAATTTGTGCTAGAACAACTAACATCTCACATACGTCCTGTTTATCGTTCAGGCTGATGGCTACAATATGTACAGGAAACTATGTAAAAAGAAAGGGGGGTGGGGCACCAGGGCACAAAGAAAACAACACATCCAGAACTTGTGCAGTATGCAAGAACACGCTTGCTTGTCCATCTTCAGTGCCCCATCAATATGATGCAAGCAAACCCCAATACATACATATGTACAAGGAACCACTATGTGAGGTACTCTTTCCAACAAAGCCCTCACACATGAGAAAATCAAAATCACAAGTTCCACAATAAATCAAACACACACCCCAGGCATCTCCAACACTAAAAAGAGCCTTTTTCTCACACACAGATGACAACACCCCCAAAGCAAACAGAGATGACTGCGCCAGAAAATAAGCTAACACAAATTGTGCATATAAATACATGATTATCAGTGTCAAATTATTGGAACTTCCAACACCTACAGCAGGAAGGGAGAAAAATTTTTAAGCGATTCATAAAAGAGTGGTCTACATTCTTTACTTAGAACATCCCGTTCTAAACAGAATTCTAGTACTGATTTATTTCCCATACTTTTTTAAAGCCAAGTTTTTGCACAAAGAAAATGGAAGCGAGTGTGGTAACAAACACATTTCATAGAAAAAAAAAAACCATGTGATTCTCCTCCTAATTGACAGTGATGAAAGTTTACAAAGACACACATGCACACACTTTCAGGCACCAGTCTCTGAACTAGAAAGAGAAAAACCAAGGCCAGGTCCTCTCCTCAGTCAATCTTGACTGTTGAATAGATCTTTCGCACAAATGCACTAGTCCCAATGAAGCCAAAGGTGCCTGCAGGAAAATAAACCAAATACACAGTCAGTCAGTGCCACTGCTGAGTTAACTTCACAATGCCTGTGACTAGCTGCAAAATATTCACTACACATAGTGATCCAACCAAGCAACAAGCTCGAAACAATGAACAAAAATTCGTGAGTGGGAAGATTTTAAGAGAACAAGAAGCAATTAATATGACCATTCCAGAGAAAGTCTCACTCGACAAATGGTAATGTGATATCACACTACCACCGACAAATATGAACTCGCGGCATGTTCTGACCAAGCAGTCCTTAAAAAAAATGGGTATTCATGAAATCATAAGTGTACCATTGTGACAACAATGCAGGTGGCTGTTCACAATACATGGTGTGACAACAACACAAGCCCTGACGGCTTGCAATTCTTAAAGACTGTACCTCGGTTTCACCCTTGTAATCGATGAATCATTTCATTGCTTTCACATGGCTTCCATATTTTTGTTCGAGATGGTAAGTTGAGCAAAAGAATGTACTCCACAAGCATGAGGCTTCCACTTTGTTTCCTGGGCTGTACCCATACTGCATTCATACCTTGATATATCGAACTTAAAGGGGATTCAAAATAGTTCAATACCTTGATCACTTGAGATACAATGTACACCTACCTAAACTAAAGCTTATCTAGAAGCTTTGCACACTTTGTAGCCTCTTTATTGAGAAATGCAGAAATTTACTGATTTGTTTTTCTAAGGCCACATCAAATGCACAGAAAGTTTATGTATTATTCTCTTTTCATTCACCCCTTTTCGCAGAACGAGTTTATCGGACCTAGAGGCCTTACAGACCTAGAAGCCTTTCGAATTCCTTTAACAGCCGCATGCAGTGCAGTATGCTTCACTGCATGGAAGTTATATAGTTTTCCATTGCTATCAGTATTCTTTAATGCAGTACACCAAAACCTTGTCAATATGAGCCTTCATGCAAGGAATGCAGTACAGCTGCACAGTGACCAGCAGTATGGACTAAATGCCAAATACAAGTTGACATCTGCTAATGTGTGCAAGCCACTATCAAGAAAGGAATAAATGTGATGGCATAGTACATGTTGCCTAATGTACCCACTCAATGCTTCCTTCTTTTTTCTATAAAGCTAGACGAAATGACAGCTCTCTTAAAACGAACGTGCGGTTGCACGAGGCGATACCATGGAGTATTCAACAACCATGACAGGAAACGAGGTGGCAGAGTGGACAACTTGTCTGGATTTTCCCAATGAGTGTGTGTGCATTTGTACAGCGATCTGCTACTGACCGAAAACCAATGCCGCTTTGTTAAAATGTGGTATACTCCATGCCACATGGCATCAGTCATGCCAAATAATTTGCAAATCGCCTACTACACTCACACTGCCACATTGGTCGACCTGTCTCTGCAACTGAAAATGCAAGATACCTCCTGTAATAGAGTGGCCCAGCATTCAATATACGTCTTTTTTTTTTTTTGTAGGCAACAGAGATTTCTTGATCAAAATTAATACCACTCAGACAGCAAAGCACCTGTTGTCTCCACAGAGAAACTCTCATGTCAGGGCAGATATGCTTTGCTACTGCTAAATTTACTTTGAAAAGATTAACAAAAGCTTTTCAATTCATTTTCTAATTATGAACTTGAGGGTAGTTGTTTATATGGTAAAGTTTTAGGGTGTCACAATAAAATGAAGCACCATTTTTTAGAAACCCCAGAAGTCACATAATGTGAGATATTCACCGCGGAACCAGTGCCATTTTCATGATGCTCACCATGAAAATCGTGTTGCTGTGTAATGTTGATACATACGCAACTAACCAATTAGAAAAATGAATGTAAATACAAGGTGGCCACAACATGATCCTGACTATTTCGACCTTTGATGATGTTTTCTGGAGCACGCAGGCTCCAGAAAACGCAGGCCTTTGAGATCTGAGAGAGCCATCACTGAGGCTCCCATCGCACCACACATCACTTAACTGGGAAAATAACCGGTGGTGCGAGAGCCAGCCACCACAGTGCACAGTTCAAGTTATCTGTGGTGGACACAATTTGTGTGCAAATTAACAAGATCTTTAATACACAAGTTCTTAGGAGCTTGGCTGGACAGGGCCACTTAGTTTTGAATTACTGCAAAACTTGTATTAACGAGGTGTACATTAACAAGTTTTTACTGTAATTTGATACATCTACATTTGATATATCTGGGATCAAATGTATTATACATGTTACCTCATGTGGTTAACATTGTATAGGGCAATATATTACAAGTTTCCCCCGGTCTACATACTTTCACAATATGCACCTCTGTAACAATATACATCACAGCATTCAAATGTTTAAGCCTTCATCGTGTACTGTGATGTTCCGCTAAATCTCCAAAGAAAACATAGCACCCATGAGGTCATGCAGGGCATTTGGAGTTCTTGCATAAAGCTGAAGTGAGAACAAATGTTAGGCTACTAGAAATGCACAAATGAACATCTTTTTGGCAAATGTTTTCTCAAATATACATTATAAGTAAAAATTGTGCTACACAGCTCATAACCAAGAACAGTACTCACCACACAACACTCCAAGGGCAAAGCTGAACAGAGCCATGTAACCAAAATAAAATACAGTCTGAAACAAGCCATACATCCTGGAAAAATGGAGAGAGAGAAACAAAAAATAATGTAGCTCTTTGCACACTTGGCAAATTCATTTACACTTCCACACCAAATGTGAAACAAAATTATGTCCACTTATGTCCACTGCTGTCATGCAATTTCTATATTATAGTTAAACCTCAATATAGCACAATCAGTAAAAAAAAATTATTCCATTTTAAGGCGAGTTTACTGTATGACAAGAGGGCGAGGAGCTACGTCTGTACAGCAGCATATGTCATGACCTTGAACCCTTTTTCTTTGAATGCATGGCTCACTTTCAGTGTGATCACGAACGCACTGGTGTAATTCTACATGCAGCACAGCGCGGGCACGTTGCGGCATCCCACGGCGGCCGTGATAACTATGCAACTCACAGTGCTAAAATCAACCAATGGCCGTAAGCCAAATTGATGTCATAAGTCAAACTGCACTTATGGCATCATTTGGTGAAATACCATGTTCTAAAAGTGTTGCAGGGCCTTTTTAAGTTAGCCTTTACATGTGAAAGAATAGCTGTAGATTTCAACAACGTAATAACAAAATACTTTTTTTTCCCTTTATAAATTTTCAGACTCTACAACCGATGTAGGTCATGTTCTACCAGGTCATGAAAATGTATTAAAAAGAATTTTTCACCAATCTTTACGAAATTAGGCACACTGGTTGCTTTACATGCTGATTTCAAATACACTCAAACCTCGATATAACAAACATGGATATTACGAATTATCAATTATAACGAAATAAATGAAGAATAGTCTTGTAATAGATACAGTGTTAAAAATAAACGTTTATAAAGAATTTTTGAATATAACAAAGTTATTTTTGTGGCAGATGTGACTTTGTTATAATGAGGTTTGAGTGTATTACTTAGTTGTTTGTGCAGGACAGCTATTCCATGAGCTAATCAAAACGGTGAACAACAACATGTCGTTTTATACCTCTGTAGTAAAGAAAAAATAGCACAGCGAAAATTTTATTTCAATCCATGGATCAACAGCCAAGAAAGTGGAGGGTGCTACATTGAAAGTACTTTTTAAAAGATGGTCAGTGTAAGCGCCATTATGATGCACTGAACTTCAGCTTTTACATGGCGAAAACAATATGGCAGGCAACGGAGCAAAATAAACTTTCGAGCCAGTATTTGAAAATCTGCCTGCATTATAGACATTATCGTACATGCAATATTAGACCGCAAAAAAAAAAAAAAATTCAAACTGCTCTAGGTGTGGAGATATCATTGCTTACAAGATTACAAGTAGTCATCTCAGGATTGTTGAAAAAGGCTAATTTGGCGTGAATTTTTGCTTCGATTCACTTCAGAGATGTGTTATAAAAAGGTTGTGTGGCAATAATATTAGGTTAGTGCAAAAAAGAAGATTCCGAAAATGAAAGTTAAAAATTAAAACTCACATGCATTCAACAAATATCTCTATCTGAAGCCAACCAAATTAGCCCCCCCCCCCCCTCCCCCACTTATCCCACCATACACAGACGATGACAGCAGGACAAAGGCTTCTCCCAACGATCTCCAACTTACCCTGTCGCTTAGATTTAAATACCTAGTGCAGGGTTTCTCAAACTGGGTTTAAAGAAACTGAGGGGTGCGGCAAAGTGTGTTTTAGGGATCTACGAGTGGTGACAACAAACTTCACATCATACAACTTTCCTGAATCAGTCCACCAAGACTTCACTGACGTATTTCCGTCACAGATATGACGTTGTAAAATGTACACTAACAGATGATAAACAAAAAATCCGAAGAAGAAGTTCCGTCGCCGGGAATCGAACCCACGACCGCTCGCTCCACAGTGCGCACTAAACAACTCGGCCACAAAGCGTACGTTCTTCAGTACACTAACGGCGAGCTACTTATATGCACCATTTACCGCTGGTGGTACTCAGAGCTCGGTGGCTCTTCAACATGTTCCTGTTATCTGCAGCGAGATGACGCGAAGGGCCCTACAGGGCATGGTCGCCCGTGCGCGATGGAAGGGGGGGGTGTACGTCTTCTGTGTTCACAGGGGTGAGACGGCTGAAATCGATTTGGGAGCAGTTTTGGGAGCAGCAAAATTTCAATTTAGGAGCAGGAGAACCTTGTTTGGGAGCAGTTAGCGACATTTATTATGTCGTTTTTGGAGCTTGAAAAAACAAATTTGTAGTAACTTGGAGGAACAAGCACATATTTTAATCGGCTTAGAATACACATAACATTCAAAGAGCCTTTGGAGAAAGCTTTTTTTAACAGATTATTGCCAGGTATGAACTACACTACCTTTTTACAAACCACGCAATTTATATAACCCTGGTAACAACATATGAAATAGATAAAAAAAAGTTTTTCCAAGTAGGTTCACTTTACATTTGAAAATAAGAAAAGAAAAACATCACACTTCTCAAATAATAAAAAAAAAAATCCCGCTGTGATGGCTTTCCAGATAGCGCGCGCGCGCGCGCCAGTGATCGCGACCGCGCAAAGTTCAAAGTTGCTCCTCGCGCGACACTCCCCCCCCCCCCTCGCGCCTTCGTGTCTTTTAAGGCTTGTTAAAAACGGGCGGGGCGTTTCCTGTCTGCTTCGACGGCAGGCCTTCCGAGCGGGGTGATGTTATCGCATGCAGCCTCCGAGCGACGGCAATAGGCCGGCTCGTTTGCTTCGGCCGCGTATACGTCGCATCTGCTCGCGTGCTTTTACCCGCTGTAGAACATACAATTCGCGGGGGGATCTTATCAATTTGGACTTCATACCGGAAGGACATGACGGCGACGGCAAGAACCCCTCGAGACTGTCCATATAATTGCTATCGCAATAAAAACTGATTGCACAAGAATTTTATAGTCACATAGCAGTACGTCTTTGAACGGTCAATGAATGATTCCAACTAGCACGCGATTGCGGCGACGCCTTCGCGCGTAACATCAGGAAAGAACAAAAGCGGTATGGCCACCGACGAACGCGCCAGTATGACCACCCCCATAGGCGTGCGCACGAAGGGGGGGGGGGGCAAAGTCGATACCGCCCATACTTTGACTTAATCGGAAGGACGGGCGCTGCGATTAATATTTGCCCTCCCTGAAGGGCGAACCCTCAGGAAGCTTTCGAATAGCGTACGCAAAGCTTTGCGTTGGCTTTTCGCACAACTGCGCATGCGTCGTACGCTAACCGCTTGCGGGCTCCCGTTAAGTGACGGAAATAGCGGGCCGCAAACGCTAACACTAACTTAGCGTACGCTATTCGAAAACTGCCTAAAATAAAGCGCCTTCAGCTATCTGCTTGGCTGCGCGGGTGGCGTAGCGTCAAGTGTACCGCACGCTTTTAATATGTGATAACAAAAGCGCGCTGCACCACCGTTCGCTGCCACCTCGTGAGGGACCGCCTTCAAAAATGCGTCGCGAGCGCCGAGAAACCTTACCCCTCGGACACTACGTCGTTACCGCTCGGACACTACACATATTTACAACCGCTCAGAGGCGATTATCACAGCACTATGGAAGCCTCTATTACAAAGGCGCGTAGAAGGACACGCTTGGGCGCGTTAACGTGTTCTGCGAACGTATCCCTGGCGCTGCTTCTAAAGTTACGTTTTCCCACGCTGAAAGTGACGCGGGCTTGAAAATTCTTTATTGTGGGGCCGTTTCGGCGCAGTTCGGCGCAATTTTTGCAATTTTTATGCTTTTGGAGCAGCTTGGCGCAGGAAAACGGAATCGTATCAAAAATGCGCAATATGCGCAGCTGTCTCACCCCTGTGTTCACCGCAATGGTTGCGTTAAAGTTACAGAGCACATGAAGGCCACTTCACTGGCTGCAGCGGTCACGTTTGCGAAAGGAGCATGCTGCTCAAACACGAAAAAAGTAACAACTGTAACAGTTAGCTCATGCTCGTCCCGATTATACTTGACCAATCATTTCGTGCGTCTTTCTTTGTTTTGACGATGCTATAGCTGCTGAACACCAATAGACATTGTACAAGCTCTCCTATATCAATGCACAATAAACATTCTACTACCTCTGTGAAGGCATGTTTCACTTTCGTGTTATACCGATTCCTATGACGGAGGGATCAGCCATGTCTGTTTTTTGGACGAGGACAGCATCTTTATAGATTTATAGCCCCGCTCCTACAGTCAGATAGACTCGTCAGGATTCGAGTCTCCCAAACAACTCAGGAGTATTAGTATTAACAGTATTAGGAGTATTACTTAAGCTACGCCACATGACACATGCACAATTACAAGCTCACATTTAGCATTATTACAACTGGCAAAATAAAACTGCCACCAAGTGATGGTTTATAAACAAAAAAACAAGTTACTCACTTTGTTTTAAAGAAATAATAATAGAACGAGTACAGATAGACATAGCCTGCAGTGGAAGCACCAGCCAGAAAACTTGTCCACTGCCTGCAATATAAGAGAACATCATCAATAACAATGGCCTCTAAAAATTATATGAATGTGCCAGCATACCATCTGTAGTCTTCAGCATTCAAAAGGAAGTATGTGCAGACTATGGTTACACAAATGGTCACAATGGTCAGGATTAGGAACACCAACAGCATGAAGCCATACACATAGTAGATTTTGTAGGCCCAGAAGGATGTGAAGATGAAGTACCTGTAAGTGAAAATGAACATCCAAGGTGAGACAGTCCAGAAATGGCAAAGTACATATTCAGTAGGCTTGTGCGAATGGTAAATTTTAGGTTTTATAACTTCGAATCGAATTCGAATAGTATATATCACATATTATAAAGAAAAATGAGCATATCTGTCATGACTAGGGATGGGCGAATATTCGAACGTTTCAAATATTCGAACGAATATTACAGTATTCGAATTCACTTCGATACGAATTTATATTATTCGAAATTTCGAAGTATTTGAAATGAACGAATATATGTATGTTTGACCGCACATAACCCCCTTTACAGGAGAAATCTGCAGTGCCGCAAAGCCACACTTCAAGGTTAAGTGTACATAATTTTTTAAAGTTCAAAAGCGTGTTATATGGGCTTATATGCGTTAAGTATAGTAATTTTTAGATTGTAACATATTGTTCCACTTCTAACTTGCACCCATTGCAATTCAAATCTTGATACTATTCAAGGTTGCTTCCACTTCATTTCAAACCAAAAAAAGTGACATTCGCTCATACCTAGTTCCAATTCTTAATTATTGTGCAAGGGTCATGACAAAAATGCTAATTTTTCATAATAATATGCACTATATACTATTCGAACTATTCGATTCGAAATTATTCAACCAAATCACTATTCGCTTCAGATTCGCTTCGAACCTCAAATTTGCTATTCGCCCATCCCTAGTCATGACCCAACCAACCTGCACCTTTTTTTTTTAATTGTAACAAGGCATGTACAAATGTCATTCTTTTCGGTTCAAAGGAAGTGGAAGCAACTTTGAATAGTAGCAGGATTTGGCTTTCGGTAGAATGCAAATGATAACCTGAAAAATATGTTACGTTTTAAAATTTACTACACTTGTAGCATATAAGCCGGTATAACAAGTTTTTAAACTTAAATAATGAATCGATATGAGGGTAATGTGTTCATTTAACCTTAAAGTGGGGCTTTGCGGCAGTGCGAATTTTCTCTGGAAAGATGTATTCACGGTATAGCACCCCTTCACTGCAGTGAAAGCACCTTTACAAAAGGTTACACGCGGACCATGCGGATTTTTCCTGGGAAGGTGTATTCACGGTATAACACCACTGCACTGCAGTGAAACCACATTTACAGGGGGTTATTAGCAGACTAATGTACACCTATTCGTTCATTTCGAATACTTCGAAATTTTCAATAATTTAAATTCAAATCGAAGTGAATTCGAATACTGTATTATTCGTTCGAATATTCGAAGTGCTCGAATATTCGCACAAGCCTAATATTCAGTGGCCAGACAATTTTTAAACATTCTTACAAAGCAATGAACAAGCCCCACATCCAGATACAGTTGAACCCCTTATTAAGAGACACGCACGAGGGAGCAGTTCTTGTCCCACACGTGAGGTGTCTCTTATAAGCAGATCATTTCCCATTTTCTGATCAACCCCTACTTTGATGTAGGCACACTGGTGTCTCTTATACCCAAATGTCTGTTATATCAGTGCCTATTATAAAGGGGTTTAACTGTAGTAGTGCTTCAATATACGAAATTTAAAATGGATGGAAAAAGCTTTTGATGTACAAATAATGATGATGTCCAAATTATGTTGATGTAATATAATTTATAATGTTTATTCACAAACTGCTCCCTTGTTACACAATATCATGTGGCCGCATTATACAGTCGAACCCACTTACAATGATCCCAGATGTAAGGACCTATCGGTTATAACGACTATATTTCAGTGCACTCACAGTTTTCCTATGCTACCCACCGAAACTGTATCCACATATAATGAACATTTTTAAAGGCGTCATACTTTTACAATGACCACTACAGACGCGGTTGTGGCAAAAATATGGTGCACATGAAGTGAAAAAAAAAAAAAAACAAGACAGGACTTCTATAGCATGAGAGGCGTGCGCTTGCACGTGCCCTGCTCCAGTTTAATTGCTATGAAGATGTCCCAGATCAGCAAACACTGCACGTAGATTTTGGACGGCACAAGCGAGGTCTCTACCTTTCCAGGCAATTATACAGGGGCAGAATGGCTGCAAGGGTAAAATAATAGGAGGGAGCATGAAGCCTAGTGGTCAGCTTTCGCACGGCAACCTTTTCTGCCGCCATTCTCTATATCTACAGCAGCCCAAGACGAACCAAACAATTCCTTGGAATGCAAGGAGCCATAAATGCAAGAATAATAATATCTGGGGTTTAACGTCCCAAAACCACGATATGATTATGAGAGACGCCGTAGTGGAGGGCTCCGGAAATTTCGACCACCTGGGGTTCTTTAACGTGCACCTAAATCTAAGTACACGGGCCTCTACCATTTCGCCTCCATCGAAATGCTACCGCCGCGGCTGGGATTCGATCCCGCGACCTTCGGGTCAGCAGTCGAGCGCCATAACCACTAGACCACCGTGGCGGGGCTAAATGCAAGAAGTGATAACTGTGATAACTTTTTTTCACATAAATGTTACCTGCACCCCTCGACTCGTCCAAGCTACAATGCGCCGCGAAAGGTTTTCGGTATTTTTGGTAACTGCAGAGACCGGTCGATCAAAGATTCCGACTGCACAAGATCGCAGCAATGCCTTCATGAATAAGCATCAGAAAATGGCGAAGACGACATGGCAGCCACCGATGAACTCGCCACTGCGACTTACTGCCAACAACCTTATCACAATAAGCATCATCGGCTACCTGTTCAACAGCGCATGTGCTGTACCACTATTATGCTACAGCACAATAGTGACAAACTAATCGTGCCAAACTAGGTGACAAAAATTTCGTCAATTCCTTGCCACGGGTAGTTCCAGTCTGATATAATAGAGTGTCAGGGTTTTCTGCGTGCCGAGCACGATCACTTTTGATATTGACCTTAAAATTTGAGGATGAATATCTCAAATTATGTGCAACTTTTGTTGTTTCTAAAAAATTGGTACACCATAAATTGCGACGGCTTACAACTTTCCCATATAAACAACTGCCCTCAAGTCAACAATTGAAGATAAGTAATGAGTTTTTGTTGGCCACTTCGATGTCACTTTAGCTGCGGCAAAGTATTTCCGCCTCGATGTAGAGTTCATGTGTGAAAACGACAGGAGCCTGACTGTCATAGGATTCTATAAAAGATCTGTATTGTCTAAAAAAGATAAAAACATCCTGTATAAGCTCCGGCAATCTAAATGAGTCAAGCTGTATAGCATTTTTTTTTTTTCTGATATGCCTGGATGTAGAGCATTAAAGGGACACAAAAGGCAAATAAAAATTTGTCAGGGTGAAATGTCAATGTTTGAGGTCTAAAACGTCAATATTATCCATAGCAGTGCTCTAGTAATAGAGAAATTAAGGTAAATGTAGGACACTATATGCGACACCAGTGGGATGTTTCGGGAGGAGCCTGGTGACGTCAAGTCCAGAGTACAAATTATTAATAGTATTCAAGCTACTTATGATAAAAAAAAGAACATTCCAAGCATTGCAAGACATAATAAAATGCTGATTGTGCGTTTGTTTGATTCAGGGAAAGAAAGAACTTGACATTACAGTGGAGAACAGTGCGGGTTGTGCAAAAGTTCAGTTTTCGCAGGGCTGCGTTTTGCTTGCGCGTTTGCGTCTAAGTGGTAGTTTCGTTATCGTGTACTGCTGCGTGTGCCTTGCACGCTCTTGAAACTCGCTCTAACGATGACAAAATGCTGTGTCCATGTGATGTTGTGCAATGTGCCCTTCAGAGCAGAGACCATGGCGTTGGCTGCCGGGCAGTAAATATACAGGCAACATTGGGCAAGGCAAATGCTACGTCAAGAGGCCTTTTCAGGCGTGCGATTTGAAGTGCGCTAATGCTGACCACCAAAACGCGATTTTCATTCAAAATAAGCATTTCCTTGGCACGAAACAAGCACTACAAGGTTTCTGGAACGTTATTCCAACAATCAACATAGACTTAACATTTGCCTTTAGTGTCCCTTTAGTTAACCTGACAGCAAGCACTATAATACAAAAGTGACACACAAGGGGAACTAAAGCAACTTGAGACAAAAGTGCCTTCTTTAAACTGCATGCTATGGAAACACACATCTCAATGATTTAACTGAACAGTAAGATGCTCCACAAAACAGCAATAAGACATGGAAACTCACATCTCAATAAAGATTGAACCGAATGGTAGGATGCCTCCCAGAACAACAATGACTGAAGGCTCCATAAACCACTTCTTCTCTGGAATTGGCCGAGGCACAGCATTGATGCGACATGGGTAGTTGGGCTGCCCGGCCAGATTACGCCCCAGCACCGTACCAACCAGTGTCAGTGGCAAGATGATGAACAGGCAGATACATGTCACTGCCACCTAAACAAAAACCACAGATTACTGCTTGAGAAACACAAAAACCAAAAGGTTATTGCAGCGGGAATTTCACTAAATGCACTAACATTTTAAAACAGCATTCATCCTTTTTATGAAGAAAATTTATAGCCAGCACATGATTTAATAGAGCAACACTGACACACTGCTAAACTTCTGTTTGAGGAGAAAGTCCAAAAAATTGGATGCCTAAGTGCAACTCCAAACCAGCATTAAATGAAGCCACCACCGATTCTGCATCAATCATCTCATGGGTTCCAACCAGCACCTGCATGAGTTGAAACGTTTGCAGCCGTAGCGTATTCCAAGTCAGCTTTGCCGCAATGCCGAAGTGTTATGTGATGAAGCATACCAAGAATCCGAAGGGGGCTAATGACATGGTGCAAGTGTGGTGCCGGCTTTATGGATAAGCACTGAAAATGCTATAAGCGTGATGCAACAGGCAGCAAACGCACAAGCACGACTTAATTACTGACAACCCAAACACAGTGATGGAATAGACATTTTGCTTTTTGGAGAGATTCTGAAGCAGCAAAAAATGCTGCTTTGTAGCAGCCATGTGTATTTGTAGCAGAAAAAATGCTAGTTTGGAGCAGTTATTGGTGTTTTCGGAGCAGATGGCAAAATACTCTGAACCACTCCTGGAGTATAAAGCATAATTTGAGCATGCTATAAATATTATTTGTTATTAAACATTGCACAGACAATAATCACTGCAAATTGCACGGAACAAAAAAATTAAGCAGAAGGATGCTCATTGAATACTAAGTAAGTGAGCTATATAGTTAAAATGCCAGCATTTGCGGCAGATATGATATAAAAGCGATGAAGTTGAGCACCAAATTATAAAAGTAACCACAATCACATATAACTGCCACCAAAGCAGCAGTTCATAATCTGTGCGAGATCAAAGCAATCCATGATGTTCAGATTTTACCAAATAGCCTCTGCTGAAAATCTCTCCCCCCCCCCCCCCCAAAAAAAAAAACCAGCTAAATGAGCTACACACTTCAAATGCCAGTTCTTGTAGCATAAATGAGGCTGATAAAGTGACAAATGCAATCAGTCACACATCACAGTTGTCACAGTAGCAGTTAGTACTCAGCATGATATCGAACTAATCTGACACACTTGTCCGGTACAAACGTATAGCTAAATCAGATACATATCGTGCCAGTACTTGTGACACTGTCAATACTATAGTCTGCAGCTAGCACGTTAAAGAACCCCAGGTGGTCAAAATTTCCGGAGCCCTCCACTACAGCATCTCTCATAATCATATCGTGGTTTCGGGATGTAAAACCCCAACAATTATTATTATAGTATGCAGTTAGTATACAATCTGCATACTAGCATACTAGGATGATAGTATACAGCTTGTTTTGGTTTCGTTTAGGCTCGCTGGATGGTCACGTGGTTAAAGTTCATTGTTTTCAGTTTCCCAGCGCCATTTCAGAGCTGGTTCGGAGCAGTTCCTAACAAAAATTACAGTTTGGAGAAGCATGGAGCAGCACTTCCATCACTGCTATTATGATGAGCATCTTCAGCAAACTGCTTGGCATGCTTATGGTGTAGCACAGTTCAAGCATACTGCACGCATTTAATAGGCAACAACGCAAACACGCTGCACTGCCATTCATAGCTGCCTTTGTGTGAAACCGCTAAGCACGCTGCACAGAGGCACTGCTAGCAGGAATGAAAGCAGCTCACCATTGCCACGCCTGTGTACGGTCAGAAAAAGGGTGGGCACGACGAACACACTCGCAGCAAAATGCGTGTATGGTACAGCAAGGGCCCCGGCAGTGACGGCATGAGTTTCGTAAGCAATGTGCTGCGCACAACTAGGAACAATTGGCTCCACGTGGCAGCAAATGCTGTCTTTCATTGAAGTGATGGAGACTTTCATACAGTAGCACATCGTTTATGTGTGCACATGCATCGGGGACAGCCTAATCAGTTGTCCACTCTCCATTCACAGTTTTCGTGTCCCGCGTTATCGATGCACTACGGTTAGCACGTAGCGCTTCCCCCAATAAGTATATACCTAGCAGGCTTTCAAACATATTTCGGACGTTGCAGTGGCAATTCAACCCCTTGTGCGAAGTAAAAAAGCATGAACTCATTTTTTCGGACTGCCCAATTTTTCGGGTCATTTCGTGGTCCCTATCAATTTTTTTGTGGTTTTAAATGCCAAAACCACATTATAATTATGAGGCACACTGTAGTGGAGGGCTCTGGAAGTTTCGATGACCTAGGGTTCTTTAACATGCATGTAAATGCACATGGGCCTCTAGAATTTTTGCCTCCATCGAAAATGGGACAGCTGCGGCCGGGATTGAACCCACGCCGTTTGGGTCAGCAGCCGAGCATCGTAACCACTGTACCACCGTGGTGGCCGATTTCTCGGCCCTCAGAGAGTCTGAAAAATCAGACGTTTACTGCATAGCAGCTGTGTATCTACATCATACATGAAGCAAGGTCCACTTATTGAGTTAAACAAGCGAATGTAATCAGCAACCTGATGGGGAGAGGCACTAAAACCAGTTATAAAATTGATAGGTTACAACAATGAAATTTCCATGCCATTTGAATACTGTTACAGTGGACTGGACTGTATGCTCTTTGATACAGTCTCATCCTCTACGTCGAAGTGGTGCAGTAAGCTCACAGTGCATGTTGAAAGCTCAGGCAAAAGCAATTTCTTTTTCATGTTCAACCACTTGCATAGAGCATGAAGCAAAATGTGTTCTGCTAAAACTGTCTATTACATTGGCTGGTTTAAGGGGAGACACTGCTCTTAAAATTTTTTTCGCATTTCTTGATTGATTTCTTGATCGATTTTGATGATACTTGGTGAGTTTATGTATATTTGTGTGCTGATTTCAAATAGGCAATTATTTTTCTAGTATAACCGGTAGTTTTTAAAATAGAATATATTTCATGTGCCTTTTGGGGAGGAAGAATTTTTTTTTAACAGAGAGAGTTACAAAGTAAATCAGCATATCACAATAACCTGTAATCAGAACTGAGTGCAATGAAACAAAAACTGATGTTCTAAGCTCATTAGAACAAAAGTTATGGTATGTTGAACATTCGCGAAGGAAATCTCAGCTTGAAATTGACGCACTCGTGAATGTTCAACATATTGTAACTTTTGTTCTAATGGGCTTAGAACATCTATTTTTGTTTCGTTGCACTCAGTTCTGATTACTGGTTATTGTGATACGCTGATTTACTTTGTAGCTCTCTTTGTTGAAAAAAAAATCTGCCTCCCCAAAAGGCACATGAAGTATTTTGTATTTTAGGAACTACTGGTTATACCAGAAAAGTAATTGTATATTTGAAATCAGCGCACGAAATGAGAAAAAAATTTTAAGAGCAGTGTCCCCCCTTAAGCGACAGCTACCTCAAAGCCCAATACAGCAGGGGATTACAAACAAAATTTTTGTTGGACCAGGACAAGACTTGTAGGAGTGGCCAATGTCAAAATTTGTGATAATTACCTTTTAATTGCTTTAGCCTAAACACTAATGCAATTTTAAAACAAACCTGTCAGTGCTCAAGCCATATCCACTATGCAGGGATCTTGGGACTAGCAGCAGTTTTGATATGACCACTGCTAGACTACAATCTTGTTCCACAATGCCTTTCTTGGCTAGTTCTATATGAACTGATAGTGCATTTGTTGCCAATTTAGGGTAAATTAAGCACTGGAATTCCTATTCAATTATTCGCACTGATAAAATTCTACCAGTGTAATATGTACACTAAGATTACTAATTAGAGAGAGTCTGTTACAATGTGCTTTGGCCATTATCGCACTGTTTCTGGTGTGTTTAGCTGCTATGAATTTAGGCCAGTAAATATGTTCTCAATTTCTCTACCTTTAATTACATCAGACAGCTGTTACTGGAAGACCTCATGTTCAACAAAAGTTTGGTCGAAACCACATGCTTTCCAGCTGCTACTGTTCACTTAAAATACAAAACTTAGTTTACGTGCAGCTCATACACACACACAAAAGACCCACCATAGTTCCAAAAGGGATGGCTCTGGAGGCATGATAATAGATGGCAATGAAGTTGATCACAAATGCAGTTCCACACACCAAAGCAGGCAGCAGAAATGCACTCGCAAGCATTTGCTTGATCCACTGTTTACCTGCAAAATAGCAATAAAAGTGACACTTATACCATCTGATAATAATTCTCCGATAACCATATTTCCTTGAACATATGACAAAGTTCTTACTGAAATGTAGGCCTCACAATCGCTTTTCTCCTTAACATGCAATAGCAAATCTATGAATTCAATGGACAGCTTTTTGACACAATGTTAAATATTGCATAACTTTTTTCTTATGGCACAAGCATTGCCATGAACTCTGTGAAACAAAGACTGCAAAGTAAGTTTTGGTTAGCTATGGCACTTCTGGCACATTGGTAGGTCTAACAAAATACAGCAAATACTATTGATTTGCAAATTCCTTTTCATACACTTCTTTGAAATATCACAATGATTTTCAAAAACACAGTGATTATTTCTGCTTTATTTCCTTTTAAAAAACAATTTGCAATAACATTATATATCACAGCACATGCTGCAGCAAATACATCTTGAAATAAAATAAGCTAAGCGCAGCAAAAGTGAGCCCGTTTATGGTGGTAAGAAAAGGGCTAAAGGGAATCCACATGATAGATAAATCCACTTCTCCATGGCTAGAGGTGCACAACACATGACAACATGCATTGTAATGTGTTGCCTTATCAGGCCACACAGCCCTGCTGAGCCTTCTCTTGGGACAGGGAACCGTTTCTTCCAGAGTTACAAGCACCCCCTTTCAATAATGAAGGCACAAGTACGCAACCTTTGTGCAAAGCAGCGCACAATCTTGCCGCTTCCTCCAGAGGAAGAATAGGATCGACGAAAATGATTTCATGCATGATTGTCCTCTTTTCCCTGGAGGAAGTCTCCATGTCAACACTGCTTTGCATTCTAGGCAGACAGGTTCAATTTCTGTTACAATATAGTGGTGGCATAAGCACCAGATATGCCACCATGGTCTTGTTTTCTCATGGCAATGCAGACTGCAGCAACTATAATTCATAAGATGACACACTTGAAGAGTCAGTAAACAACCCTGCAGTCCAAAATTTGTGAAGTGACAACTGCGCACTTGTAAGATGATAACTTAATTAATGCCGCAAGAATTATGCGAACAAGTGCTGCCATGGTTAGTGAGGTTCCAAGGAAAGCTGGTAATGTAGGGCAGGCCTTAAGGAACCCCAACCGCTTTTCTAGAATGCCGCGGAACCCCTCCCCTCTTTCCATTGATGTGCTTTTATCACAGCGAGAGAAGGAAGGGGCAGAAACACTTCCATGCGTGCCCAACCAAGTATCACAGCTGCTGCACTGGCATGTTATCTGTAATCATGAAGCCCTTGCTCCAGATGAGGAAATTAGGATAATAGTACATAACACAGACAAGAGATTTCTTCTTCCCCATGCTGCTCCACACGGTAATACATACACGTTGACCATACCAGGGGCGAAACAGTTGAATTAGGATTTGGAGCAATTTTTGGAGCAGCAAAATGTTGCCTTTGGAGCACAAAAATCCAAATTTGGAGCAGCTTACAGGGAAAAAAATGCTCAATTTTTTAGCCCGAAATTCCAAATTCGGAACAGTATAAAAATAAGTCTTACTTTTAAATAAGGAGAATATATGTACTCATGCACAGTGCATGTAAGCACTGCCATTACAATAAAAGCAGTATGTTTAACCACCCCACAGTGCGAACAATGTCAAAGTCCACATTAGCATTTGCAGAGCCTGTTAACCCTTTGAGGGTTGAATTTTTTCGCGAAATCCAGTCCAAAAATGTGTATTTTTTTTATTGCTCAAATAAATTCTTCAGACAATTCTATTTGAGAAAAAAATTGTCTAAAAATTTTTTTCGTGACCGTAAAGTGACAAAAAAATCTGTTTTGTTAATACATACATATGGTTTATTCGTGGTAAAATCAAGCAGAATCCAAAAAAGAAAGCTTCACAGTTTTTTATGAATAAAAATTATGGCTTGTTACTAAAACATAGAACACAGACATACAAAAATAAGCGCACCAGAGTACGTTTCCGGTTAAAAACGTTCGTGCTCTAACACTAAAAACTTTTCAGCGTGTGCTAGTCTTTGAAGCATGGCTTGCCGCGCACGCGTTTCAGATGTCGCTCCTTGATCGTCATCGGAGTCTGAACTCGTCAAAAAATCCTCGTCCGACGAACTGAAATCCAATGAATCAGATTCTGATTCGGCATTTGGGGAATAGTCCGCATCGGAAGAATCGCTGCTCGACTCACCGGCGCGCGCTTCCATAGCGTAAGCAAACTGCGTCAGTGAGCGCACGGAAGAAAACTATGGTTGTGCGCCCGTCCGGAAAGCAAAACGAGTGAAAAAGCTACATTAACACTTAGTCTTATCGCCAACAAGACGTAGTTAGTTTTTCTGAGACCCCAAAACAGGAAACGCAATCACGGCGGCGTCGTTTGTGTAATTTAGCGCCGCACGGAAACAGATGTAATCACACGCCGGGGAGCAATAAATGAGAGAGTAACAAGCGGTCACCCTTGGAGAGATTAGAAACCAAACAGCCATCAGCTTTGTGGGCACAAGAAGCGAAAACCACCCGAAGGACGAAACCGAAACCAGCCGGACCGCGTGCGCGCATTCTGATGCGAGACTACAAACTGCCGCGCCTCTTTGGAAAGAAAAAAAAAAAAAAAAGGACGGAGAGACATCGGCACATTAAAAAAAATTACACGTATTCCCGAAGCGTGGCAGCACATTCCAAGCAAGAGAAATGAGAGAAGGAGCGCGTTTGAAACCAACCGCGCCGCGTGCGCTCTCAGTTGCGCAAGCGACAGCCGGCGTGCGGCGTGCCATTTTGCGAAGCATAAAAAAAGCAACAACGGAGAGACATCGGCGCATGAATAAAATTCCACGTATTCCCCAAGCGTGGCAGCACATGTCAAGCAAAAGAAATCATCGAAAAAGGCGCGCACTTTAAACCAGCTGCACCGCGAACGCGCTCGGATGGGCAAGCGATAGGCGGCGCGCCGTTTTGGGAAGTGAAAAAAAAAAAAATACAACGGAGAGACATCGGCGCATGAAAAAAATTCCACGTATTCCCGAAGTGTGAAAGCACAGGCCAAGCAAGAGAAATGATCGAAAAAGGTGCACGTTTTAAAAATAAATGCTATGCTGTACATGTACGGCGAAAACCCTGAAGGGGTTAAACCATTCGAAAGGTGCTGCATGTGCTATTGTGAATCTGCCAACCTGGTGATCTCGAAATTCGGGAGATTCGTAAAGCAGGAGCGAAAGGGGGTGGCGAAAAAAGAAAACTGGCGTATGTTTTTGTTTACTGTTTCTCAGGGCCACAGAACTACCATACACCGCTCTGAATGACTGCCAGTAATTTTTTCGACGTCAGCAATCATACTACGTAGTACTTATTATATGGCGTGTGCACGCATGAGTAATTGAGGAACAAAATGTGCTGTCCTGTGACAGCGAGTACTAGTAGCCCCTCCTAAATCATAATACGCTTTTCCGCACAGCAAAGGTTTCCTGCGGCAAAAGTGGCTCAAAAAGTGTTCTGCACGTTATAGAACAAGGCCAGGAAATTTTAGAACCCCCGTCCTTTTTTTTTTTTTCTCTCGCAGTCTGCGCGTCTGGATTGCAGTGGATGATGATGTGCAAGCTGCAGGTGATTAACGCATTCTGCATTTCTTGCTAAAATTAGCAGTGCTGAGAAAATTTCGAAACTGTTTGGGTATTTTGGCGCAGCGTGGTTTCAACAATTTTCCCGGTTTTGGCTCAGCTTGGCACAAAAATCGGGAACTGTATCAAATTGGTGCAATTGGCGCAGCTGTTGCACCCCTGTCATATGGCTACCACTTTAGACACAGTGTTCTGTAAGCAGTGTCCTTGCATAAACGATGTGTTGAGCATACGTCTGTTGCAATTTTTGCAGGAGGAAAGGGGGAAAGAGAGCGAAAAAGGCTTCATGCCAAGTGCACTGCGAAATACACTTTGACAAGCCATTTACAAGGTTAAACATAAATATTCATGTAGTCTGCCCAGGATAGAGCGTTATACAGCACTGGTGTGCAGCTGAAGGCAAATAAAGTGTTTTTGTTGTGCTAGAGGGCAATAGTGAATGTTTTGCTGCACAGGTCAAGCACGCATACGCTAAATAACATAAGGTGAAAGCCAACACAGCCCTGTGGCTTGCTAAGCGTGAACCCAAGGTGGTCTCTACTCCTTTGAGTAATGAGGAGACCACAAGTTGGAACTCTAATGTGTAGGGGCGTGCGAATATTAGAAAATTTCAAATAACGAATCGAACAGCATTCTATTAAATTCTGTACTCGAATCGAATAGTACACATTCAAAATAACGAATATTTTTAAAATAGTTTTCGAATAATCAGCACGGACGGGAGAACCCCAAAACAAAGGAAACTTTGGAACAGCTAAAGGTCATTTTTTTTTTCTTTTAATCATTAAATTACTAATCTGCATGCAGCCCAAGCTTTTGCAATGCTGAAGCTGTATCGCATTAATCAGTTCCTGTATTCATCTAGTAATAACTGAAGGTGGGGACTATGACTGCATTCAGCTTCACAAATAACAACAGACGCAAGTGTTGTGCGTGCATAAATTTTTCTAGCAGATACAGCTTTCAACACTGCTGATGCTTTTGGTGCCGAGGCCCATGTTGTGATGACAGGTTTATCTGCTTCATTACATCTTTAGCTGTATCTGTGATGTTCGGTTCAAATTGTTAAGTTTTCATGTCTCAATTTTATTTCAATGCAGGTGACAAAGTATCACCTTGATGACTGCAGTGATGGCTGTATTTCAACCTACAGTAAAAGAATATTTCGAAGGCTCTGCACCCTGCTGTATACAATCTTACCTCAGTTTTCATAATTATATTTCGAGTTGGTTAAAAGTAACCGTAACGCTCTTTGGTGAAAGTTTGTGAATATTTGTTCCAAATAAAATGTTCCGGAGTTCTAGGACTGTTTTTAAAACAGTCGTCTTACTATTAGAAAAGTACTCGAAGAATTCGATTATTATTCGTATTTGATTCAGTGTCGTCCCTATTCGATTCGTATTCGAATCGGTTCCAAAATTCACTATTCGCTCACCCCTACTAATATGTAATTACCCAAGAGTATGATGATGTGCCGCTACACGCATGGTTGTTAAGTCATATGGACCCTGGCAACAGCATAAGTTACACCAATATTGCATGAACTAGTGAAAATGGAAACAAAAGTATGTGATGGCTGTTCCTAAATTAATGAGCTCCACTCTGTGAGCATAATGCATTTCATCCAGAAGTTAAAGCTGGCAGCATCCTCATAGCCCAATGAAAGTACCATATTTACTGACTTAATGATCGCACCCCTGAATTCCATCACCATAACTTGACTTCTTTACCATCCTGCTTGATGAGCATACCCCAAACCTACCATTGTGGCGACAGAAGTTATGGCCGTTACAACACCACATGTTCCTAATTTAGTGAGGCAGCCATGCACAAAATAGCACGGTGGACTTGCAGATGTGATCTGCAGGTCTGTCATTAAATACTATTGAGTATGCGCTCTAGCACAGCACTGTCCCGCATCATTTATTTAACGGCGAAATTAGGCACTTCGATACGTCAGCAAGAATGCCCGGAGAGGTGCGGGAATGAGCACAGATGCATCATAAAACACTCTTAGCAGCGCAATCTTTGCATCGCCACACAATTGCATGACTCAATGACACAGGGCATTCCTTTGATAGTGCTAAAATGCCGATGCTGTAAGGGACTACACAATGTATTCAATTTTTCTCAGTCCAGCGTGATCACGAACTCGTCTGAACCTCGCGACGAGCGCTTCCCTTCTGTCATCACATGATCAGACAAAGGTTGCACTTTGCTTTCCGCATCCCGCCACACGATTCCTGTTTTGAACTTGTCAAATGAGCGCCTGTTTGCCACTGCTTACGGTTATGTAGTTATTCAACAAAGAAACGGCAACAAACCATCGTAGGTCCGCATATATCACAAGTTTTGCTAGACCTGGCTTTATCACTATTCCTTTTTTTTTTTTTAATCTTGCCCACTTTTAGATGCAGCCACTGTATGCAATAAAGGTGGGAATAGAGAGCTGAAATTGAGTTTTCGAACCATACCAATACGGTGGCAGGAAAGACTAAAGACGCCTCTGTGAATTCTTATTTTGAGCAATTTTGAGCCCGTTTCTCATCGTCCACGCTGATTAGATTACTTTTTAAGGCACAGTTCAGCTGCAGCCAAATCTGTGATATAGCATATAAAAGGCATTGATGTTGAAAAGGGTGTTAGTGAAGGCCTTCAGCAAGTGGGCACCCCCACCGACAAAAATTCCTGGCTATGGACCCGACATCAGTAAATACAGTAGACTCTTCAGCATATGCAGGAGCAGCTGGTGTGCACAACGATGATATGAATGTTTATGTTAAAGTGTTCTACACTCTGTATTAAAATACCTGGCTTTTTTGTCTTCCTTTTATTTGGTATTTGTTTCAAGAGGTACTAATTAATAATGACATGCCTCTACTGAAAAACTCCCTTGCAGTTTTCATGCCGTACCGAGAGAGCTTATCAATGCTTGAGCATTGAGCTCAACAAGGATTTATACACACATTAACAAGAAACTATTATCACACTCACCTCCCATACGACCGTACAAGCTGCCTCCAAAATAGCCATTGATGGGGGATGTAGCAGCATAAACAAATATTGCTGTGCTTAAAAGGGATCCTCTCCTGTAAAATGCGACAAATATATATCATTTAGAAAAAAAGAAAGAAAAGAAACCATTCAAAACAATATACCAGGTCGAACTTATTTTGTTGTAAGTGTACATCACAGTTTATCAGGAGCAAACTAGAAAACTTGTTTTTTAAGGAATGCTAATCATGGACCTGCATTACTCCATGACCTGTCACGGTGGTCTAGTGGTTATGGGGCTCAGCTGCTGACCCGAAGGCCACGGGTTCGCATACCTGCCGCGGCGACTGCATATCAATGGAGGTGAAATGCTAGAGGCGCATGCAGTACTTAGATTTAGGCACACATTAAAGAACCCCAGGACTTTGCTTAAAGGGACACTAAAGACAAATAATTTATGTCAAAGTGAAAGCTCAACGTATAAAAACGTCTAAAACGGCAATATTATCAACAGTAGTGCCCTACTTACCGAGAAATTAGGCTAAATGTATCACACGATGAGCACCATGAGCGGGACATTTTGGAAATGATCCCGATGACATGAGAGAGTCCGACTACGATTAATAACTAGTAATCAAACCAGCTGCAATAAAAAAAAGAACCTTCCGTGCATCAAGAGATGTAATAAAATGCTGCTTGTTCGTTTCTGTTTGATTATGGAAAAAAGAACCTCTTTGGCATTGCCATGGAGAATGGCGCACGTGGTTCAAAGGTTCCGTTTTCACCGAACTGTGCTTCGCCCGGCGCCCTGCTTTGCTCACGCGGTCGCGTCTCAGTGGTAGTGTACCGCGCGCGTTTTGCGCGCTCGTGAAAGTTGCTCTGATTGAAAGTTCAACAAAATGCCGCATGCATGTGATGTTGCCGGATGCCCGACTGGTGCACGCCGCCACGCAGTAAAGGCGGGCAACGTTGGGCATGGAACAGTGACATGAAAAAGACCGCTTTTAGGCGGGTGATTTGAAGTGCGCTAACGCGATGTGGATCACTCAAACGTGATTTTATTTCAAAATAAGCACTTCCTTGGCACAAAAGTATCATAATGAGGTTTCTGGACCGCTATTTCAACAATCAACGTCGACTTAATATTTGCCTTTAGTGTCCCTTTAACTGCTTCAGCTTATTGTAGGTCTGCTTATTTAGCTTTTCAAGCTTCCCCAGAGCTTCTTGTTCCCCTTTGCCAGGAGAACGTCTCAATAAGTGCCTTCAGCTATCTGTATTGGCTGCACGGTTGGCATAGCATCCAGTGTACTGCACACACGCGAGCACAAAAGCGCACTGCACCGCTGTTCGCTGCCAGCTTGTGCGTGACCACCTTCAAGAGTAAGATGCGGGCGCCAAGAAACTTCGCCGCACTGACACTATCTTGTCAAATGCGCATGTATGGTACTGCAAGCATAACGCCGTTGTAAGCGTATTGCACGCTTTTATTAGGGGACGACACAAACGCGCTTCACGTCAGTCCGCTGCCACCTTCTCGTGCAAAGCCACTAGAGCATGGCTGAGATGCATCACATGCAGGAAGCTAGTTGTCGCAGCACTGACGCAACAAGGTACTCGCCTCACCCGTGCACAGTATGGGGTGGAGCGGTATGAATGCTCCCACGGCAAATGCACGCGTAGGTGACCACACGCAGCAGCGTCAAACTCGAAAACCACTGTGACCGGAGGGACATGCTATGCACAACTAAGAACCTCAGAGTCAACCCCGCTACGCACATGCCACTCGATACTTTTCGCTAAGCAGCGGTATATATCGCCAGAACTCACAGCATGGCGAGTAGAAGCAGCACATTCAGGGCAACGCGGCACATTTTTGCGAGGTCACGCATATTTACAACAACCCAGAGGAGCTTATGGCAGCACCACGGGAGCCTTCATTAGAAAGGTGCATAGAAAAAACACGCTTGGGAGCGTCTATGTGTTCTGCGAACGTCTAATTTTTTGGTATCCCTGGCACTGCTTGCAAAACCATGTCAACTCAACCTTTTTTTCCCCCCATAGAAGCTGACGTGGGCATCAAAATTCTTGCTTTTGGGGCTGTTTTGGAGCAGTTCGAAGCAATTTTTGCAATTTTTATGCTTTTCGAGCAGCTTGGCGCAGGAAAACGGAACTGTATCAAAAATGCACAATATGGGCAGCAGTATCACCCCCGTAAAAGTTATTTTGTTTATGTAGTATGCGATGGGTTTTGATGCTACACACTTATGGACTGAGTGGAGAGCAAGTGCTTCGATTCAGTGAACAGAGCATTTGGTGTTGTTGGGCTTGAGGTTTTGTTGGCAAGACACCACGGAGGACAGGGCATATTGCTTACACCGATTACGACAGTGTTTTTGACCTGCATTTATTTTGGCTTTCCATGTGCCATATTAGTACTTCTTTGAAGAGTACTATCAGTGCTAATCGTGAAAAGACTAACGGAAGCTCTGCTTTCAGGAACAATTGCAAACCTCATTAGTGCTTTAAAGAGGCCATGAGCAACACCTCGGGCTTGGTGAGAAAACACATCCTGCGTATAGCAGGCCCGTGCGCGGCAATGAGAGTGTAGAAACAGATCGCCAAGTTTCCATTTTCTGAGGCGCCTTCTTTTCACACATAGGCCTGTGCTCACTCTCTTCAGAGATGCCGGTACCTGCTGTTTGACATCGAACATTAAATAGCACGCTATTGGAAATTAGCCAACATCAATCAAAAACAGTGTTTGGATCAGATGCGCTATTTGCCATGGGGTGCCGGCGCTGCGCTCCATAATGTGCTGACATTACACAGTGAGCCACACTCATGGACAGGAATCACAATGAGAGGGAGCGATCATGTTTCATCACGCACGCTCAAGGTCATGATGCGCGTTGACCTAACTTTTCTGCCTCCCTGCCATCCCTGCCTGCGCAGCTTCCAGCGAGCTCATCAGGGTGGGAGGAGAGAGAAAGCACGTAAAACACATGACGAACCCCTATAACTCCACGATTAGTCAGGCAACATGCTCCGATACTGAGCTCATTCGATGATTACTTGAAAAAGAGCTTCATGAACCCTTTAACAGACTAACCTAGCAACTCAGATTTGTTTATATTTTGTCTCCACTGTCCCATAAAAAGTTAATTCTCTTTGGGCATTGGTAAATGAAAACACCCAACACTCACTCAGTGTAAAGTTCTCCCATGATGGCAAAAAGTATTACACAGAGAACCACCAGAGCAACTTGGTGGCCTGTTCCAACCAGGGCAGAGAACAACAGCGTATGTGTAGGTGGCCGGAACACATCACCATGTACCTGCTTCCAGCCATATTCATCGCCAAGATCTCGCTCCTGAAAAAAATGAAAAAAAAAAGTAATGCCATGATGTAGCCGTGCAGTACAAAGAGAAACTATATTCTATAAGGTAGGGCAGACGTGCCCTATATTTGAAATTCATAAAACAAACATCCCTCAGTGCATATAACTCCTCCCCTAGATCTAGATGCTCAGCAAAAGCACATCAAATTCTAAGCACTGTTCAAGACACAAAATGTTTTTCCAAAATTACATATTTTTCATTTTTACTTGTTTTGTCAAGCTTAGTTTCTCTATTTTCATGAAAAAAAAAACCAAGGTTGTATTTAAACTGGAAATAGGTTAAAATCACTTTTAAAGAGCACAAAGTGGCTATTAAAAACTACAAAGAGCTCATTGTCTAGAATCCCCTGGAAAAATATCACCTGGCTGCTTGCCGTTGCATTTCGCGTGAGGAGTTCACCAAAGCCACATGCTCAAAATAACCATGATTCCCAAGCTCTCATGATGGAAGAAATAATTTTAAAAAGCATATCTCTTCCACATAGACGAGCTTTCATTTTCACCTCTAAAATGTGTTCTTCTCAAGATGCAATTTTCGGCAACTTTTTTTAGTTTGGACATCATGTTTTGCTACTTCTGATGGCTAGATTGGGATGAAATTTTCCCCACATATTCCTTAACATATGAAGAGTGCAATTATCTTTTAAAACTTGATATCACTTTTATAATTATTATGAACTCTCATAATTATTATGGCTGAACATTGTACGACTACACGTCTTATAATTATTCTTATTCATTAACATGTCTTAAACACACTTTCTAGTAAGTTTTCTGCATTCTACAGTTAATGTGGAGCAATATGAGCCATTATGGCTCATAAATATAGAAGTTTAGTGACAGAAAAAGTGTGTCCAAAAAGAGCTACATTTTACACATTGTCATGGTACAAAACTAGAGCTATGCAAATTACTATAAAACTGATTACATATTTGAAATCCGCACAAAAATCTATGTAAACAGCAAAAAATTTTTCATCGCCCTAGGCTACAGATTAAAGAAACCTTTTTTTGGGGTAGTATCTCCCCTTAAAGGGGCCCTGCAACACTTTTTCAGCATGCTCAGAAAATGCTACCGATTGGTATTCGAGGCTCCCGAGAACACACGAGCCAAACATAGTGCAGCACACGGTCTGGGATTTACAATAAATTCGCAAAGTCAGCTAAAAAGTGTTTCCTCTTCTCTCGACAAAAAAATATGCTTACGGCGTCACAGGCAGGTTCCACACCATTGGCTGATTTGAACATGGCGTGCTCGGTAGTTACTGCGTGCGATCGCACTGAAAGTACACCATGTGTTCTAAGAAAAAAAAAAATATGTGCCCAAGGTCAGGAGGCGCGAGTGACGTACCTTCTTCCCCCGTGCCATCCCCCCTTGCTTAGCTTCCAGTGCTAAGCAAGGGGGGATGGCACGAGAGAAGAGAGAAAGCAATTACAGCGTGCGACAAACCTTTGTAACTCCGCTCATACAGGACGGATTCTAAAAATTTCTGCGGCATTCGATTTGTGAGGCAATAAGTTACTTTAGTGAAGCCATTTCATGGCTACTTGGAAAAGTGTTGCAGGGCCCCTTTAACCCACGAGTCACAGTAAACTAAAAAAATGAAACAGCTGACACCACCTTGAGAAGGCGGAGTACTAATGTTGACATAGTGGTGCACTTAGCACCAATATGGTTCACACAAATGACTCTTTGCGAATGGTTTCAATTGCCTTCTATGATTAAAGGTGCACTGATACAAATTTCACTGCTGGGACTGTCTGCGGGATCGATTTCTGTGAATACGCACATATCTACCAAATCTCAATAGCGAATATAGCTTGAACGGCAATTTATATGAATATTGAAGTTAACACGCTCAATCGAGCACTATGCGCCACACCTCGCAACACTGACATCGCCTAAGGTGACCTGAAGAGGACCCCCAACTTCCACAACGTCCTCACTGCAGCCGAGCTCCGAGCTGGCGCAGCTAGTAACGATGGTGTCATTGTCATCATTACCCTTCTGCCATGCTTGCACTAGCAAACTACTATTCGGCAGCTGCTCGAGAGTCCGTGCCTGCGGTGAATATGTGGAAATCTCAGGAAGGTCTTCAACCACCAGCTATAACGAAAACGACATCATGAAGCATGTGCATCAGGTGAAAGAATGCGAGCAAACAATGCAGGCAGTGCGGAAGTGTATCCCAATTTTGTGTCCTTACGTGGTTGAGTTTACCACCTTGCACATGCTAGGTGGCGTTAGTTGCACCAGGTGGCTTGTCATTCTCAGAGCTCTGCGAAATCAAAACTGAGACTGGTCGGTAATAAACAGACTAAATAATTATCTGCTTTCCATTCTGCAGAAAGCGATGTGTCATATTATGACTAATAGGCTATGTGGATCTAACACTAGAATGTAATCTTTTCATGACTAGGAATAATAATGGTTATCAAAAAATACCTACAAGAAGCAATGAAAATTTGGAATAAACTATGTCTGCCTCATCTGTTATTTTACAGCTCAATGTTACCTAAGCCATACTTCTGACTGAAAACTTCAAAAGAAATCACAAACCCTTGGTTAATAGAAACCACAGTTCACCCAAAGAAAACCATTTGCAGCTTTCACAGAATGGCTTCTTTAAGCATTACTGCACAAAACAAATCAAGACCAAGCAGCGCTTTCTGTAAACACACTGCACATGCATAGATATGAGCTGAAGGTTACTGCAACATGAAACAAGCAGCTCATTCGCATGTGATAACATCGTACTTGATAAAATCTTTGATTGATGTGTATGACTAAGTATAATACCGATATTTGATCAACTTAAAGGGGCCCTGAAACACTTTTTCAAGTAACCATCGAATGACTTCATTAAAGGAGTTTATAGCCTCACGAATCGACCGCCAGAAAAAATTTTTAGAACCAGTCAAGTACGAGCGGAGTTAGAGATTTGTTGCACACTGTAATTGCTTTCTCTCTTCTCTTGTCCCGACGAGTGTATTGGAAGCTAAGATGACATGGAGAACTTTGTCTTTTTTCTTTGAACATGCGGCTTACTTTCAGTCCTGACCTCCTCTATAAACTTCCGACCTACTTGTGCCGCCGCTCCCCGTATCGGCATTTTTTTTTTTTGTTCATTGGACTGCCTCTGCACACCATGGCGCCACAATTGACCGATCTATGCCCTCATCGCTTCGCAAGCTTGAGACTGTGGGCTTTGCTTTCAGTTGCTGCCTTGGCATGGTCTGCTTGTTCGGTGCGTGTAGTAGGCGCTTGCCTTTGTGACATTCGGAGGTTACTGCATGCCATCTGTGTGCGCTCTTGTTGTGTGAGACGGGGCTCGGAAGATGGCACCAGGCTAGAACCACTGTGCGAGCCGAGCCGGCCGATGGCCGACGCGGTAATGTGACACCGAAGTAAACCCCCCTGTGGCGAGTGCGGGTGTGCGGCTGCGCACGGGTCTCAGGAGAAGCAGAAGCGGGACGGCTGTGCAACTGGAGAGACGCTGTATTCTTGTCTCTCCAGCAGTTTTCTTTACTTTATCTAAATAAATGCTGTTCCGTTAAGGTAACCATTGTTTTTGACAGTCTTTCCCTCACGTGTCTTGAATCGTCATTGCGTCTAACAATTCAGAAGTGGGATAGCCTACGCCCAGAAGTCAACCACTGAGCCCAACCATGCCTGTCACTCGCAACGGAACATCTTCAACTACTCTGACAAGCGAAGAAGATGGCGAGTGGCGGAGCACCGACAATGGGGAAAGCAGCACAAGCCGAGGCATGCCCAACAGCGTATCGACCAGCGGCAGTCCTTCAAGCCACCGTACAGGCAGCAGTGAGGGAAGCCATCAACGGGATTGCACATCTCCACTCGCAACAGACAGTAGCCATGCATGTAATCGGCGGGGGAGAGACAGCGCGCCTGGTTCCTATGTTCGACCCAACTTCGTCAGACTCGCCAACCGTCGACGCGTGGACTCGACGTGTGGACGACTTAGCGGAAGTCTACCATTGGACCAACAGAGTAACATCTTGCCACGCGCTCGCAAAGTTGTACAGACCAGCAAAGATGTGGTACGATTCCATCCTGTCTGTTAACAAAACTTGGCCCAAGTGGAAGGTGGAGCTCAAAAGTGCCTTCCCCACGACAGCAGGAATGCAGAGGTTTCACCGGGAAATGGAGGACCGAATTTACATGTGAGGTGAGCCTACTGAGTGCTACTATTATGACAAATTGGCGAAAGCATGTCATTACAACATCAGCGAGGAAGCTTGTATCGAATATTTGATCCCCGGCCTAAACGATCAGGACGCCATCCGAGCCATCAGCACCCACACATATGACTTTCCAGAGGATCTTCTGCGTTGGCTCTTGAACTCAAAACATTCAATGGCAAGCGAATTTCAAAATCTTGCGGGCCACGGCAACAAGAAAAACCGAGCCGCGGAAATGGCCTTGAAAGAGAGTCAATAAAACCAACAAAACTCTGAACAGAGGAGGGAGACCGAACCATCCGGGCCAAGAAGGAAAACCCCCCTTCCGAAAAAGGAGGGCCGCTTTATTTCAGCTGTAACAAGTACGGTCACCTCTCTCTCAACATCCTGAGTCTGCAGCAGAGGGCGAGATGCAACATTTGCAACAGAAGTGGACACAAAGCCCAAAACTGCAGGGAAAGGGAAAGCGGGCCGCGCCTCTTTCAAAGTGTGGTGGATCTTAACATCCGTGCAGTAGACGGGGCCAACGAAAAGTACTTCATGCTGGCTAAAGTTAACGGGAGCGAACTGAGAGCGTACGTTGACCTCGGCAGTCAGTGTGTCACTATTTGGCGTGAGGATGCAGATCTGATCGGGATCAAATGCACGGTGGGGAACCCGCTGATGATCGGGGGCTACAGGTCAGGACATGTGAAGCCGTGTGGCGAGGCAGACGTTAACCTCACAGTCAACCAAGCAACAGCCGATGTCCTCGTGCTGGTTGTGCCGAACAAGTCACAGGCAATTCCTGTCATCGTGGGACAGCCCTTCACCGAGCAACCTCACGTTAAGATTGTGAGGCGACGGAACACCGTGCAGATCTTTGAGGAGGAGAAAAATGTGGATGAAAGTGACAACACGCTACAGTCCATCGAAATTCCAGATCTTCCAAGGTGCCCATTATGCCTTTAGGCCAAAGAGTCGATGGTCATTCCGCCGAACTACGTTGGCTTTGTCAAGCTCTACATTACGGGCAGTGAACCCAACGCAGATGTTTTTGCGGATGGCCAAATCAGGTGCCAAGAGGGGCGCGAACATTGCATTCCGTGTTGTGTCGTCAACGTAGATGCGGTGAACGAAACGTGCATTCCTGTGATGAACGTTTCGTACCAGGAACTCAACATCAAAGCCAATGAGCGGGTTGTGCGAGCAGAGGTAAGCCACCTCGATAAAGAGCCGATGCAGGACGTGAAATCAAGCTGCAGTGCCCCGCAACCATGTTCAATGGCGAGCGCAAATGTCAAAACAGGCGCAGCGTCACACCGGAGCACCGCGAGGAACCCGACTGACTCATCGAGGAGTATTGCGACTGTTTTACCGACGGCATTGTAGAGATTGGCCGCACCAGTGCAGTGGAAATGAAGATCGAAATTATGACTGCAGAACCTGTAAAGTATCGCACATATCGGCTTTCCTCTGTGGAGAGAGAGCATGCGAAGGTGGTCATCAAGGAGCTAAAACAAGCGGCATTGTTGACAACTCAAATTCCAACTGTGCAAGTCCTATCTTCCTTGTGCGGAAAAAGTCTGGAGAGCGACGACTTTGCGTCGACTACCATGCGCTCAACCGAGTGACGAAAAAAGACGGGTACCCACTGCTGTTAATTGATGATCAGCTTGACCGCCAGTGAGGAAAATGTCTTTTCACGAGTCTCGACCTCGCATCGGGCTATTACCAGATTCCTATTGCAAAGGAGTCCCAGCACAAGAGCGCGTTCATCACGCCCGATCGACAGTATGAGTTCGTCGGCATGGCATTTGGTTTGGCCAAAGGCCCGGCGGTAGTCCAAAGGATGATCAACGCCATTCTTGGTCCACTGCAATACACGGTGGCACTTGCTTACATGAACGGCATATTGCTCCTGATGACAACTGTAAACGAAGGACCTCAGTCCCTGTGAATGATCTTAGATGTCTTCCGTGGAGTGGGACTGACCGTGCGGTTGAGCAAGTGCTACTTCTTCTACGACCGAGTGGATTATCTTGGTTACGATATTTCTGCAGAAGGGGTGAGATCAGGAAGTGTCAAAATCAAGTGCGTCGCCAATTTCCCGAAGCCCGCTGACGTGCAGCAACTGCGTCAATTTTTGGGTCTCACTAGCGGCCCGCCACGGTGGTCTAGTGGTTATGGCGCTCGACTGCTGACCCGAAGGTCGCGGGATCGAATCCCAGCTGCGGCGGCTGCATTTTTGATGGAGGCGAAAGTGTTTGAGGCCCGTGTGCATAGATTTAGGTGCACGTTAAAGAACCCCAGGTGGTCAAAATTTCTGGAGCCCTCCAATACAGCATCCCTTATAATCATATAGTGGTTTTGGGACGTTAAACCCCAGATATTATTATTATTATTGGGTCTCACTAGCTACTTCCAAATGTTTGTTGAGGGTTACGCTACTATTGCAAGACCGCTGGCGAAGTTGACAGCCAAAGACGAGGCCTGGGTATGGATGACACAGCATGACGCCGCATTCATCGAGCTCAAGCAACGGCTTGTCGAGAAGCCTGTCTTGGCACATTTTTCGTTCGAAGCGAAAACGCAAGTGCATACGGATGACAGTAAGGACGGCCTCGGAGCAATACTGTTGCAAGAACAAGTGAACGGGGAGTTTCATCCTGTAGTTTACGCTAGCCGACGAACGTCAGAATACCAGGAAAGGTAACTACGAACTTGAAACGCTAGCGGTTGTGTGGGCCCTGGAAAAGTTTCGGATGTACTTGATCAGACTAAAGTTCACGGTGGTGACAGATTCCAATGGCATGCGAGCAACATTGAGCAAGAGGGATCTTCTGCCACGAATCTGCAGATGGTGGCCTTCATGTCCTCGCCACGTGCATTGAGATCGATGACTGCCTCGTGATTGCTCAACAGAACGACCCCAATATAAAAAAGCTGAAAGAGCGACTGAGCCGAAGGCAGCACCTGTCTAACGAAAAACGGCGTGTTCAAAGCGAATGCCAACTCAGCAACGGCAAGCTGTTCAAAAAGGTGCACGAGGGCGATTCTGCACCACGACTTCTCTGGGTGGTGCCAAGGCACGCGTGCTGGCCCGTAGTGAAGGCTTGCCATGATGACACCAGACATTTTGCTGCACAGAAAACACTGTCAAAACTGAAGGAAACATACTGGTTTCCTGGCATGAAACGCTATGTCAGACAATATATTGCCGCATGCATCGAATGTCTCGTTCACAAGGTTCCCGCTGGGAAGAGGCCAGGTAAACTGCATAGCATTGACAAAGTCGGCAAGCCCTTTCACAGCATCCATATCCATCACCACGGTCCGTTCGTGAGAAGCAAATCCCGCTATGCCTACATATTCGTGGCCGTTGATGGCTTCACGAAGTTTGTGTTACTGCGAGCAGTTCGGAACACATCGGCGGGACCGGCCGCCCAGTTTCTTTGCAATGTGGCAGGCATTTTTGGACCCCCAGCTGCATGGTGATCACCGATCGCAGAATTGCCTTCACAAGCGCCAAATTCAAGGCAAGGTATGACACCTTCAGCATCAAGCAAGTGAAAAACGCCACTGCGACGCCACGAGCTATGGTCACCATGGTCAAGTCAAGTGATACAATCACATGATTACCCCAGCGGTCGCGAGCTTGACGAAGAACATGGATGGCAAAGACTGGGACAGAGTGTTATTGCACGCTTCAAGCAATTTCTCTCTTCCTTTGTCCCGACAAGTTCGCTGGAAATTACACAGAACGGGTGGCAAGAAGGTTATGTGTGGTCCAAAGGTTACATTACCAAATGACATGGCCTTGAGAATTTTCTCCTCTTTTCTTTGACCATATTGGCTGCTACTTCTGGTTATATGTGTATGCGTGGCACTGGCACACGGCGGTATCCTGTGGGCGTCTGCACTACCTACATGACATAGCAAGTGGCCTCCAAGACTATGCCTTTGCACCCCCACTTACTACATATTTTACCAAGCAGAGAGCAAGCGATTTTTGGCTCTCTGACACAAACCTGTATGTTACCTACAGCATGCAGTGCAATAATATTTGGCTAACATGTTCACAGAAGCCTTACTATAGATTGGCACCATTTTCAGACTATGTTCGAAAAACGTTGCAGGGCCCATTAACATAAAAATGCATGCAGACATAGAAAGAAAAATGAATCACTATAACATCTGCTGACACTGTATTCTGCCAATCAGTGTGCTGTTGGACTTTGGTTATAACAATAGCCTACTTTTGTTTGGCGTTGCACAAGTTATACCCTTTTTGAGCGCCGGTGCACACTTGTTTTATAAAATATTGCTTTCATTAACTTCTCAGTTGTGTGTTGTACTGATTACCATAAACACTTGTCAAGATCTTACTCAATAAAGTTAATTCAGAATCCATAGCAAACAGTATCATAAAAAGTATATGCTCGATCATGTGGCGAACACGTGTGCTGCCATCTCAACATCGCACATAAGCGGCTTCGTAGTCACTCACGATTTCACCAAAAAAATCGGCAAAGGGCACCTTTATGAAACTAAAGAACTGAAGGTGATGTTAAATTACTTGAAATTTGACTGCTTCCATTAAACACCATTCTTGATTTAGTGAAACCTTTACCGGCACATAAAAATTCACCAAACGATGTCCTGGCTGCCGTCTCCTGTCCCCCATTCACAGGTGAGACAGAACTTTTTCGATTACTGGCTTTTCACTCTTAACTATACTGTAAAATCCCGGTCTTGTTACCGTGGCTTCACTGCTAGATGAAGCTATCCAAAAGAGCTTCACAGTAGCATATTTTACCCTGTCTAAGAATTTCTTTGCGTACAGTAAGACACTATTAAACTAACGCTATAGTTGAACAATGGTTTATATGTCTGGCTTTGAAGTCAGTGCAGGCATCTGGTTAACTGCAAAAATGGACTGCAAATTTTACTCGATTTGTGAAAGTACACTTACTTGGCTTGACTGGTAACTATTTAAAATAAGAAGCTCACAAAAAAAGCCATCCTAATACGGATCATAAAAAACGGATGATGCTGCCATTGCTGCTATTCAGTGCAATTTACAGAGCACTGAAAATCTCAGAAAAAATATGCTGAAATTTGCATCATTTTCTAATCAGCAGGTGCATTAGTTGTCAGCTAAGGTGTTATCTAATGACTGTTAATAAGAGAAATTACTAGCCCTACACCTTTGCCATGATCGGTTCAACAGCAGTATATACTACGCTCATTCATGGCACATTTAGACGAAGTGAAATTTTCCAGCTGTAGCTTTTTATAGTTAGATCCATGAAGCAACAAATCTGTCTGTTTTGTTTTACGCCCTTGTGAAGTTGTGCTTGCACATCTATGGTGGATTCTGAACTCAAAGCGTACCATGTTTTTACAAAAGTAAAATGCCCAAAACATAGCTTTTTGATAACTTCACCGTTCCTTTACAAAGCTTTTAATTTGATACTTGCAAGTTTGAGAAGCAGAAAAACTGTCACCTTTACATTGGCTGACAGCAAAATCATGCTTTTCCAGCTAACTGATGCAAACTTTACCAACTGCTGTTTTGCTAGCACTGCTTAGTGCATTAATAATGCACACTGTATGTGTGTGTACACGTGTGCACTTATTTTTTTGCCTTTCTTAGAGCACATGCCTCTGCACTGCATACACAAAAATGTTCACTTCTTTGCACATGAAATAAAAAAAAAATCTAGAAATTGAACAGCCTTTGCTTGGCAGTGGATGACCAATTGATTGCATAACTTTGACAGGAACATGGAGACTTGAACTGATAAATGATGGTTGGATAAGCATTGCTTCAGACAAAGCCAACTTTTCAGCAAGTACTCTTGTAGAAGCATTTGCTCTTGACTGAGACTTTATTCCGCCACTTTGATTGCACTCTTTGGTGCATGAGTGTGCAAATTCTGAGAGATGGAGAAGACGTGCATAACATGGATATAGGGCACACACAACAAGAAGTTGCAACCTGCACAAACACAGCCATAAACTGAAAATTCACACAAAGCATTTGATGTAGATAAGAAGGAAAGATTTGAAAGGTGTCCCAAATAATTTATCGAAAGCAATACTTCAGCCACTATCCATGCAAGTAAGCTTAGTGGTACAGTAGAACCCCCTTGTTACATTCCTCACTTCTGCGTTCTCCCAGCCAATACGTCATTTTCTTCCAGTCCCAGTATAGCTCCCATAAGATCCAATGTATTGGGAATCCTGCTGTTACGTCGCGAAGCATGCTGCGAGCCAGCTGAGCGACCACGAAAGAGAGTAGCCTTGTTGACTTTTCACACAGCTTGGCATGGCTTGAATGCCAGGTTAGCTGCACTAGTGGCGCAAGCGACACCCATAGCATACTTTCGGTTCCTGTGAGCAAAAGCATAGCCTTCAAGATTTTCATTTCAAAAATGGCATCTATGACGTAATTGGTTCTAATCTTTTTTTTTTTGGTGCTTGCTAAAGTAAGGGCCTTAAGACTGGCATCTGTTTCCGTCGTCTTGTGTGGACTCGTCGCTATTTGTAGGAGGAGTCTGCAGTCTTCTCGTGCTGCCTTTGTTTTTCTTCGGGGTTGTTGACTTGTCGTGGTGATCGTGCAAGCAAGGTGCAAGCATGCTGTGTGTGCTTAGTTATTTCACGCCTCCAACTGTTCGTACCAACAGAATCGCATACATTGATTACATTTCTGTGGATGACGCTGTTCTCACTTCCGCGGTTCTATCCGTCGACTAGATCGTGGCAGAGTGTGCCAATGCGTGCTCCACTGACAAAGTTTAGGAGTTGGCGGAAGAAGGGGGTAATTTTCTTGGACAAACGCTTTCGACAGTACTTTTTCTGCAAAGCATTCAGCCCCAATATCCAATGCTATGCCTCAGGAAGTGGACTCCTCCAAACAGTACCACACTCAGTTCTCATTGGGAACGTTCATGACAGCAAAACAGTAGTGTTTTTGCATATGCTGCCAAGCAGGGCATTGAATCAAAGTGGAATTAGATGTTATGGAGGATAAGCAAGCAAGGTGTGAGCATCAAAATATAAAGCAGGGGACTTACTTGCACTCCATAATGACATGCTTCCTTTATTATGCTTCAGTGCAACACAGGCACGTAGTGCAGTGAAGCATACAAAGAAGAAAGACAATAGACTCTTTTCATAATCCGCAAGTGTGCTTCCCTGCGCTGCATATTTGCCCAACTAATGGCGGCACCTGTCTTGCTTAGAGTGGAGGTGAGGTCCTAGTTGCATGTGCTGCGGCTTGTCTATTATGCGTGTTTATGTCACGAGAGCCGAGTCTACATTTTCCACGTTATAGCGTAAGCAAAATGCGCTTGAACACGCTGTTTGCAGTAAGTGACTAGCCACTATTAGTTGGGCAAACTGCATAGCAGGAAAGCTAGCTTTACAATAGTGAAAAGAGTCTATTGTGCAGTGAAGTGCACTATCTGCGCCTTAATCCTGAATTACTAATACACCAAACTGTTTGCGATTCTCTTCACATGCAATACATCAGAGTTGAATTGTATGATTGTTTATATAATTGGCATCATGCTGGGTCCGCGATTATCCACCACAGAATGCAGGTCAGTTATTTTGAAACCCCTTTCATGACGTATTTATTACTCATGAAATTCAAAGCTTTCCAAGAAAGAAAATAATCCCAGGACTTCCAAGGGCCTTGAAAACATACTATGCTATTGAAAGGGTCTTCAAAGTTTTGAAGAACCTGCACACACCCTGACTGTACACTTACTTGAAGTTGCCATGAAAATTTCTCTCCACATTTACTAATATAATGCTAGATATATGATCAAAGAAGTCTCAGATTCTAATTAGTTATGAAAAATATCAAATAAGAATTTTGCAAAACCACCAATTAATACTTGAATTGCTTGAAGCACAGAACATGAAAAGGCCATGCAGCAAGTGCAATCAAATATATTAAATCAATAAGCTGATGTTTTCGTTTTTTTTTTTTTTTTTCAGAGAAACACAACCAGTATAGGGATGCAGAGGAGGAACAAGAATGTGCATCGTGTTCTTTCTCTGCAGGGTGGATTTCCTCCTAAGCGACTAGGAACTTCATTCTTGGCTGGAAGCGCACTTGTACCTCTTTTACTAGCACGCACCTGGTGGCAGCAATTCTGTCTCCCAAAGCAGCAGCAGATGCTGTATTTCATAGGGACTGTGGTGGGTCAAGGTGAGCACAGAGACCCTCACAGATCTTTATGGGGTGACCTTTTAAGACATGTAGTCATGCACAAGCAAGTGCCAAGTCAACGTACTCCTCTACCCAATAAAAAAAATTTTAAAAAGCGTTTCCGGTTCATGCTGGGAATCAAACCCTGTACCTTACGTATTGGAAGTGGATGCTCTCCGATTTCGCCACCGCTGCTAAGACTGTAGAATATAAATACAAGGCAGGCTATACATGCGGAAAATCATTACACTTACAAGAATTAATGCTAACGTAGCTGATAACGATATTAAGCTACCAAATGGTTGGGCAAATTATCTTTGTTCAAAGTTTGGTACATATGCATACACACTCAGATGTATTCCGTAATTCTCGGTGGTGGCACACCAGACATGTACATGTCACAGAAATAAAAAGGTAACCAGCTACTATAGTTACCCTCAAGATTGCATAACTGATTATAGGGACCAATCACTGCTCTGAGAAATTAACTGAGGAATTGGTGAAAACTAAATGATTACTCTACATTGCGGGCAATCTCGCTATTCATTTCAGAAACTGTGGGTGCGTCCCCATGTATTCACAGTGCAGTGTCATAGGGTGAAGATCGCGAGTTTGCGGGACATGTGTGAGCTAGTGATGCAGAACTATCGATGGTACTATCGATACTATCGATAGCTGAGTCACTATCGAACTATCGATGGTGAAAAATACTATCGATAGCGCTATCGATAGTAAAAAATTTGATGGTATTATCGATAGTATCAAATCAATAGCGCCGACACACTGCGCAATGAACTTGGTTCCCCGCGCGCGTGGTACATAGTGGAGACGGAGGAGCATGCTGAAGGGCAAGAAAGTTGACATGATTGTGTTCTTCACCAGAGTGCTTTGCTTACGCATGATCATAAAGTCAAGCTGTTCAGCTGTAGCGGAAAGGAAGCCTTTACACGTGGTGGGACTGCGCGGCTTCAAATTCATATTGCATTTTATGATTTCAAAATAAAAAAATAGCAAGAAATTAATTGTAAGGTGTAACTGGTAGCTTTTGGATACGAATTTATTGATGGATATATTCCACCATTTTCACTGCGGAAATATCTCTTATTAATTTATCTGCCAAAACTTGCTCATATATTAAGCGCGGCTGGTAGTAGGCTATTGTAAATATTTTGGCAACATGGCCGGCCGGCAACCGCATCATTACTCACACCACTATCGATAGCATTGTCACGTAGTTGTGACGGTGAACAATACTGCAGCAACACTGGGAAATACGGAGCTCTTTATTTGGGCGAACATGTGCCCAGAAAATCAAAACTCAAAATACAAGCGATACATGCTGCGCACTGATAGAAGCGGGAGCAGTCGTCAGCCGTTGAGCAATCTGATCATCGGTAGAACGCGTCGTACTTTATAAATCAGTCATCAAACCTTCTAGCGTTATCGCTGGTGCTCGCGTAAACTCTTGAATAAACTTGCCTGTTCGCGTGGGGCACGTAATCTTAACGGAATGATCTCAAACAATTGTGAAGCTTCTCAAACAATGCGGCGCGGTCTGCGTCAAACGTTGCTAACAGTCTTTGTGGATGAAACCCGAATACGCCAAAACAAAGCCATAAACACGCGTGGCAGTAACATCGATAGTATCGATAGTATCGATAGTTTCAAAAAAAACTATCGATACTATCGATAGTCAATTTACCGATAGTTCTGCATCACTAGTGTGAGCGCGCCGTCAATCGAGCTGACAAGAAAGGAATTTGATTTCTTAAAGGTGATAGGAAGGGTGACAGGCTAGTGAAAGAAACCCACGTGACCGGTATGGCAAATTGAGGCGCCATCTATTGACTGGGATCAGAGTTAAAATCTGCGTTGCGTCTCTTTCCTCCCAACGCTCTTCAACCCCCTCTCTGGTGGGAACAACTCCCTTTCCTGCGGGAGGCGCGCTTTCCGCCGCCTTGCTGGCGCCGCCGACTTTGAAATCCGTTAGAAAGTTTCGTGTCTGGCGTTGGTGAGGCATGTGTTAGCCGTCGTCGCTCGTCCGTTTCATGGTGCTCGCTCGCTGTGTGCTTGTGCGACGCGATGTTTTACGACTCGCGCTGTTCGCACGTAGTGCTTTGTTGCTCGAATACTTCCAGAACAAGTCCCTGACTATATGTGCCGGCCTCCAAAAGAACGACAGGTGAGCGTGCCCTTTAACTCGCGGTTTTCATTGTGTCAATTTGAATTCACGTCCATACCGATGTTCTCTGCAGTGAGGCTTCAGTTAATGTTTTCAAAAATGACTGATTTGAAAAGGGCACGATGCTGCGTATAAATCATTATACGAACAAGCAGCGGACATGAAGCCCATGCGACGTAACTATAGTTACAGGTTTACAACTTTCACAGAACCGCGTGCTTGAGTGTGTGCTTTGCATTTGTCTCCGGTTAATTACTCGCCATCGCCTATAACCACGTTTGTAAAACATTAGGTAGATTTATGAAAACTTGTGCTGCTCTGAGACGAACAAATAAGTTCACTTTTGCACGAGTCGACGGCGCTCTTTATCTGATTGAAACTTGCCCTTTTCTTCAGGGTGTATTTCGGAATACAACACAGCTGATCGGTGCGCCCAGAGAAAAACTGAAGAATTGCAGAATCGGAGCACTTCAAGAAGAGATGCCATGAATCATCCGATATCAGCCGTTCGCTTTCTCTGCGTTTATAATCACTAGTTATATGAAAATCAATGTTTTTGGAAATGTAGTCAATAAAGTGCGGCCAATATTAGTTGTGTTATATGTAGTTCATTTTGAAATCTTTAAAATGATCTTTACATTATTGTTCTATTTTTAGGTATTTAAACTGCTTTCATTGTTTTTGCATTCCAGGAGTGTTAAATTTTGTTATTTATAATAATTTTGTTCAATATCGTGCGCATATATCAGAAGCTGTTCTGCAATTTTGTCAGTATAAAAATTGTGTTTTTGAATATGTGCCCTAGTGTTATGTTCTGTGTTTTTTATTCCACTGTTCTTTAAGTTCTTAACTTTGCCGAGAACTTTCGTGTTGTTTAGTCATCATGAACACGTGCATGTTAATCTCCTGTTGATAACTTCTGTTAATCACCTGAGCCTGTATCGCACCACATTTGATGAAAACGTTGATTTTCGGAAACGAGGACAATAAAACGAGACCCAAGATATTTTGTGTTGTGAGTGTAATTCATTCTTTTGCGTTCTGGCATGCTGCACGACTGCAGTGTTTGCAGAATGCCTGATTGCAAATTGCGCACATTCAAACGCGCAACGAAAGCGCGGCGCAGTACGCGCAGCGGATGCAAAAAAAAAAAAGCGCCCGGCGCGCTGCGAGAGGGAGCCCGCTCATGCAAACAGAACAAAAAGAAAAAAAAAAAACCCGGCGCGCACGAGGGAGCTAGGAGAGGAGGCGCGGCTGGTGTTAGTGTTGCCATGACGACGCATACCGTGTGCGCCGCCATTCTGCCGTTCGAGTCTCTGAATCCCAGCCGCCAGGATATTAACTGAAGGGACGTTTGGCGCTGCCAGCGCTGACGTCATGAATTAAGGCGTCCTGTGGGAGGTATACGGAGTAACCTCCCCCTGAGGGTGACCTGAGGGGGATGGTTGCGTCCACATGGCCTGGTAATCTTGTAAATATTTTTGTACTCTCATGTTATCGTTGTCTACACGTCTTCAACATGTGTCATGATAATTAATCTCGTACGTATGCGCCTGTGTGCGTGGCTCAGTTTTTCCTATATTTTCATGTGTCTGCTTCATAAATAAAAGCTTTTTGTTGGAAGTGAGCGCTGCGTCCATGTTGTTTCTTTGTGTTCCTGTCGCTTCGGTGCGCTATAGGTGTTAAGATGGATTACCAACATGCCCAAGCTCACGTTCTTTCAAGTTATATGTAAGTATATGTGCTGCCCAGCAGACACAAGCAGGTGTTGCCCATACAGCAGGGGAAGTCACGGCAATTGCGCACGGGTACGAGGAACTCAAGCGCAGGCATGGGCGCCGCACCACCGGTTTGACTGGTTGTCAGCATCACCCATCAACTATCAACTACACACCGTAACCTTCCAGAAAGTGCACACTCTTGGAAACCCTAATGCGCCTTCGTGTCGATTGGCTTTTAGATTATGATAGTGTTGGCTTCATACTTTTGTTTTTTGTGAGGTGTCGACATGTGCTGTTGCGTTTGAGGCCACGTTGTTCTGCGTTGTGGGAATTGAGCGCACCCTCCCCTTTGGTGCCTCGTTCCCCAGCTAGTGCACGTGCTGGCACCGCGCGGCTTGAGTGCTGGGAACTGCCGTTATTGGCGACATGGCTACCGTGGCTACGCCGCCAGGCATTTTTGCCTGGTGCAAGCCATGCGTCGGTCTTCCCTGCGCAGAGACATGCGTCCGGACATGTACGGACAATGCTTGCCACACGAACGCTAGCACACGTCACGGTGCTTCACCTGCCCTCATTGGCTGCCCGTGACAGCACCCCTTCCCATGAGATTGCTGCTTTCTGGCGCTTGCTCGCCGCAGGAGATGCTCGCACGCCTGCAACAAGGTAGTCACGCGCTGCCATTGCAGGCAACTTCCCGTTCGCGTGCTTCGGTGGTTCCCCCTTTGTGTGGTAACCGTAGTGCCGCAGGCAAGTGTACTCGATTGGTCTTGCGGAGTTACCCTAATGGCCCGCAATCTCGTGAATGTTGCACTGTGCTGCATCTTGGGTTAATAAACCAGTGTTTGTTGACAACCTGCCTCGAGTGCCTTTCCTATGCAGTGTTGCAGAGTCGACGAACCAGGCCGTAGCGTCTTTGTTCGCTGCGGCAGTTGAGAACGCCGCATCCCTTCCCGGTCGCCTTGTAGGGTAAGCTTCTCGCAAACCTATCTCCACAGCATTTACACCTCCAAGTTTACACCTGTGAGACCCCATGAGATTCGTATCATCGAGATTATACAGTCGAACCTCGTTAATACGTACCCGCTTTAAGCGTACTAACGGTTAAAACGTAGTTGTGATGAATCCCCGACCGAGTCTCATAGAGCCTAATGCATTCGCTGACCGCTCAAGCCATAGTGCTTTGCCCTACGCCTACCGGTTAGTGCGTACCCTGCGTACCGTGGTAACATTTTGTGCCATAAAATTTTACTGCACTGCTGAACTTCCCGACGCCACAATGTGCCGCCAAAGGTTTTCCGTCTTTTCGAGAAGTGCGTAGATCGGTCGATCACTGATTCCGACTTCCGCGCGATTGCGGCGACGCCTTTGCAGGTAAGCATCGGGAAAGAATGAAGGTGAGGCGGCGGCCACCGACGAACGCACCAGCATGACTTATCGCCGACAACCTTATCACAATAAGTATCTTCAGATATCTGCTCGGGCACGCGTGCGGCGCAGCACTGCTTTAAGCCTACTGCACGCTTTTAATAGGCGACAACCTGAATGCGCTGGGCCGCCGATCTCTGGCACCTCGTTGTGCGGGGCCATGTTCAAGTGCGCGCCGCTTTGTAGAAACGAAAGCAGCTCGCTGTTGCGAAGTTGAGCGTTGCTAGTCGTGGGCGACGAGAAACCTCTTTGCATTGACGCTATCACACTAAACGCACGCATACGGTTCAGCAAGCGTAGCTCTGTTGTAACCATACTGCACGCTTTTATTGGGCGACCACCAAAACGAGCTTCCGTCCACTGCCAGGACCGCTAGAGTGTCGCGGAGTGCGCATTGCTTGCAGGAAGTTAGTCATCGCCGCGTTCCTTGAACAAGCTCATCTGTGCTCATCGCCGCATCTGTGCACGGTCTGGAGTGAAGTGGGTACGAAGAACACTCCCACGAGAAATGCGCGCGTGCGGTACAGCAAGCGGCCCGGCGGCCCGGCAGTGACAGCTTGAGCCGAGAAGGCGACACGCTGCACACAACTAGCCGGGAGACGATCGGCTCCACGCAGCCGTAAGCGTTTCACTGGAACTGTGTCAGTTTTCATTTAGTAGCAGACCGCGGTACAGACGGTCACACATATATCGCGGAAAGCCAACACTGTCCGTTCTGTCGCTACGTCGGTCAATGCGTATGCCGGACCCTGTAAAAGTTCCGAAATGCTCCTTGGCGTCGCCACCGCGCACTATTGGCACTATCGGACGGTCGTGCGAGAGTACCAGAATCTTTTCTCCAGTTTGGCAAAAAGAAAGAAAAGGCTTTGCAGTGGGTACTTTAGGCAATATTTGCTGTGGCACTGTATTTATTTCTTTGCTGGCGGCGATGGCGTACTCGAGGAGATGCAAATTTTTACTTGGTGGTTAAAGCGTACTACCGTTTAGTGCGTAGTTATGCAGCGTTCCCGGCAGGTACGCATTAACGAGGTTCCACTGTACTGTACTTGGACAAAACTTATGCTTTTTCAATGGCACAGTTAAGGTAATTGGTAATGCAATGCCACCGCAATGCTCACCCACATGCTCACCAGGAACAGCAAGGAGTGTGCAATGCAGTGCAATGTGCCATATACGTTCACCGATCAACAGGTGCAGAAGGTAGACAAGAGCTCCCAAGAATGAAGGTAGCAAAGGGGAGGGGTTATTGGAGATGTGATTTCAGTTTTACCACTTGCACGATTTGCCACTCATTGCCCACCATGTCATCCATCTCCTCGTCCTTGCTGTAGCGGGCGTAGTCCTTGCGTAGGGTGCGCATCAGGATCATGCTCACCAAACCCACCAGGAAGATTACCATCATAAAAGAGTTGAAGATTGAGAACCAATGGATCTGCAATGGAGAGGCCTCAACCATTAGCAATTGCTCACTTTTATCTCCTTGCCCAAGCAAAATTCTCACAGGGACATTGCTTTGCCACTTTTCACTGAAAAATTGTTATTTGCAACTGAGTGTTGTTGGGAGAGTACATAGTCATCAAAATAAACATTTTCCACACAAATACAAAAAGAAAAAGAAACACGTTCCTCACCGATTAGAGTGTCTGCAGTTTTCACTCAATGATTTCACATTGATCCTACAGTTTTGGTGAAAATGTCACAATTAGCCTAACAAAAAAATTTCTAATCAATGTGCCTTGCCTTGCCCGTTCTGTAAACAGGGGCATCAACAAATTTACAGTTATCCGGCATGTTTATTTGTATTTTGCATGACATCTGCAGGAAAACTTATCACTTCTGTCTTATGAAACTATAATGAGCTTGCAACCTGTTAAAAGAATGTTGAGAGAACTCACACAAAACTCCTACAGATCATCAAGAGTCCTACGCCTTTCACTAACTGTATGGCAGTGCATAATATGCATTAGAGCACTGCACGGGCCGATTTTACCGGCCCGGGCCCGGCCCGGCCCGAAAATGCCATGCTCCGGCCCGCCCGAGCCCGGCCCGGTGTTCTTAAATGTGGCCCGTACCCGGCCCGGGCCCGAAAGGTTTGGGCCCGGCCCGGCCCGGCCCGGCCCGTTTCAGCTAGTTATGCCTTGAGCATAAAGGAGGCATTGTCCAACCTTCGGTTATTGTGAAGATACCTGCCGCACAAAATATATTTTCTAGAGATTGTTTTAGGAACTTCTTTCAGTGTCACGACTTTCACTGGTACTGTGTATACTTTCGGTGAATTACGCGCGTAACACTCTTGCGAAATGATTGCAGGGCAATATAAAATATAATTGGAGTCATAGCTGGCTCTTTCATGTACGCACGCAGTGCTAACCACGCCATCTCATTTTTGCATTTCAAAGAACAACTACAAGATATAATACCTGCATAAAGTGGAGAAAAAAAGCATGGCAGACATTTTTAGGTTGAGTCTACATCAACTGCATACGAGCTAGGGCTGTTGAGGAAAAATAGCAAGTCTCCTGCAAACTTCATCTATTGCACAATGCAATGAAAAAAAACTGCTTCTGGGAGGATTACACCAGGCTGGGCAGCGTTACATAAATTAAAGCTGTCGTGTTGACTCCTCGGCAGGCAACTTCACCCAATCTACACTATGTTTTCGTGCTCAAAACAACAAGGTTCTTTGTCCCACCCTTCTTCCCCGAGTCACCGCCACCGCAGTGCCATAGATCTGTCAAAGCCAGGCACACCCGTTATCGAGCGAGCCACCGTCCTCGTGTCAGATGTGTGTACAGTAACGGTGTGTTGAATGAAGGCTGCTTAAATGAAACTAATCAGTCTGCGTGTTGGTTATTCCCAGACTCCCGGATCGCTTCTCTAGCCTGATCACTCCAGTTGTGAGCCACACTCGGGGAAACGAGTGTCTCTATGGTCTGGCGCCTCACCACTAGTAATGGCAAAATCAACAACGGCGTTCGTCCTGTGATAAGAGTCGCTCCGCATCTTGCACTCAAAATGCACGAAAAACAGCTCCTGAGATATTAATGACTCACAAGTCGCGTTGGCCAGTCTACGGGCATGCAAGCGTACCTGCATACTCGAAATGTTTCCCTAGATACGAACGCGCACATCTTATATACACTAATCTAGGCAGGCTAGCGTTTGCTTTCCTTACACGGTACCCAAGAAAGTCTTCACTCACTATAATGGCGGAAACTTATATTAGGCGTTTCTTGAAATCTAGTGTAGCATACCGATGGAGCAAAATTGTAGACGCCTTGTACTGTGCAATTTCTGTGCACGCCAATGCACTCCAGGTTGTTTAAATTACCCGGAGCCCTCAACGACGGCGTCTCATATAGCCTGGGTCCCTTCCGGAAGTTAAACCCCACAAAACAACAAAAACAAAGCCACACAACGTACACACACAATTATACATATACGTATGTGACCCGGGCCTATTACGGGCCTGGCTCAGGCCCGAGCCCGACCCGAGCCCGAAGATCATGGGCCCGAGCCCGGCCCGGGCCCGATCCAACAACCCCTTACCCGGCCCGGCCCGGCCCGCGGGCCGGGCCGGGCCCGGGCTTTCGGGCCGGCCCGGGCCCGTGCAGTGCTCTAATATGCATGTCGTTTTTCACACAGTAGTAACATTCCTTTACTGAGCACATCTCCTACACTGTCCAAATAAGCAAGCTGGCAACAAATCATCTATCGCAACACAGTCAACCACTCTTGTGCTAGCTTGTGGGTCACAGTCAAAGCCCACTTTAGTCTTTTAATCCAATTACAGCTAAATGCTATGATGAACATTTGTGCCATGTGGCTAAAAGTCCCACCATGTTTTTGAAGATACTGGTTAAGCAGTGACAATTCAGATGATTAAAAATGCTGAAAGCCTAGTCCTTGCAGCATAAAATATGAATGGGCATGCCCGCACGCTTCAGTGTCAGAGTGTGTGCCAAGGTGTGAAGCCCTCTCCCTTTTTCTCCAACTCTCACTGCTCATGGGAAAGCTAGTCTTCATGACTGGACACAAATGGCAAAAGGAAGATGTAGTCCTGCTCTGAAAGTGCTCTCGCCTTCACGCTATACCACACTGCAACACCTTATTTCCATGTACCAGCGGCCATGCACTCCCACCAGGGGCGTAGCCAAGGGGGGGTTGGGGGGGTTCAAACCCCCCCCCGAAATTTTTCAATTTTGCTTGTATATATATACACGCACACACACGAACACACGCACGAACATACATAAAGTATGGTTGAACCCCCCCCGAAAAAAATTTCTGGCTACGCCCCTGACTCCCACTGTTTCAATTCTCAAGTATTAAAGCGCAAGATCACTCTAGTTGGTAATCCATGATATTACGTCTTAGATAAAACAAATTTTTTTTTTTGGAGAGCCAGAGATGAAAACAAATACAAGTGCTTGTATTCTTAAACTTTTTGTTTCTTGTCCAAACATTTTTTGTGTTAAGAGATAATACCGTGAGTGTTGTGCACATATCCTTCAAGTGCAAAGTCAAAATATGTTTTTTAAACTGTCATTGGTGAAAAGGCCAACTGCTCAACTCTACTTATTTTGAGCAGGCGCTTACATATGTTCTGTTAAACAACCCTGAATTTTGAACTACCACAACATGAATGAAGTTCTCAGTGAATGGTCCCTCAATACACATGCAATATTTAAAGACAGTGAGACTTGCCCTGTGCTGGAAGAAACTTGGGTCTAGGTACTTGTCAAACCTTTCTTCAAACCGAACAGTTGATGGTTTCCAGATGACCTGTTTGGAAGGATTACAAATCAATTTTAGCTTGTGCAAAGAACATTATATAGTTGCTTCATCAAATGATAGATAAATACTAGATATACATCTTGGAATCTGTATATATAACTGCTTTCTTCCCCTTATTTTGTTTATGACCTGCAGAACATCTACAATAACTGACACTTTGCTGAGAACCAGGGTGCTGGAACGAAATATTTTTCGTTTTGGTTTTCGTTTCATTCTATTGCAAAAAGTTCCGTTCAGTTCCTGCTCCCGAACGGAAAAAAAAAATGTTCTGTAACTGTTCGTCACACTTTTTATTTGTATGCAAAAATTCGAAGTTAAAGTAACGATAAAAATCATTAGATTTGTGGCATGGTTACTTGTGCTCCTCATAAGTGGCACAGGGGTAAAACACGTTCTTCCCACACTCTTCAGAGCGGAAGTGACTGTACCACGAATTCCTACTAACTAGCACAAACGAGTACCTTTCTTAGTCATAGTAATTATTTTCTCAAAAGTCAATTACGAATTTTTTGAGCAGGCTCAATGCTTTGTGTCAAAGGAGTGAGCACGATCTCAGAAGCAACACGTCATCGAGTGTACTCTCTGATGTGCGAGACCACTGTTCTGATACAACAAACTTCCAAGCCAAGAGTGCTCTCTCCACGCTGGCCTGCGTGACAGGCACACGAAAGTGCACTCGCGTTAATATATACGTCTCTGGTTGCCACTGTTTTCGTTTCTCGCACAATTTCAACACATCTTTACTTTGGAATTCCTGCCTGAGGTACGCGCTAATACTGTACCCTGACATATACATCATGGCTCACGTCACATGACCTTGGTTGTTCCAGATGGCCAAGTTTTCCCGTGAAGCGAAAAACAAAAAAAATTCTGGTTTCACTCCGGAACGAAATAATAGATAACATTTTAGTTACGTTTTTGTTCCAGTCAAAAATATTTTTTGCGTTTTTGGTTTTCGTTCCGTTCCAACACATTGCTGAGAACAGACCATACACCAACTAGGTAGATAGTGACATAAGTCCGCTGTGCACTTCTAGCCATATCTGGCTTAGTGAGGAATCAAAGTTGTGGTTAGTAGCGGTCCACTTGCTAACAATGCTAATTGGAGCTGTGCAATATTGTTAGTTATAAATATAATAACAGAATTTATCAGGGCACAGAGCTTGTCACAGAACGAAAGCTATGGTCTTTTTGTTGTATCAAGAGTACGTGTGCATGAGGCCATTTCTCATGCACAGAATTGCACAGATGTGAAGGTCAGGATGATCTCGTAATGCTGAATTTCAGATTTCCAGATAATCAACTATGTGATTTACATATCACAAAGTTTTTTGTGATAACGCAATGATAATACTGTGACTGATAGCGAACAAAAAAGAAATGCCTTATGCTGGTGTCAACGTTTCAAAAACAGGGACTTTCCCTCGTCAGAACAAGATCTGTGGGTACAGTCAACAACCAATTTTTCAGATTCCAGAGTTTTCAAATACCTCCACTAAATTGGACACTTGCATTGCCGCAATGTGTTCCGAAGAGCTAGTGCGCAAGTACGCCTGAGATTTAGACACTGAAACCTTTCGTTGCCCAATTTTTAGATACTGTACCTCAACTGAGGGTCCGAAATGGCATTAATCGAACCCACTGCATTCGCTATGTTGATTATCTCTCAGCCTCAAACGAATGCTCTTGTGTGCTGATCCACTGGCAGCGTCAGTGATTTCCAAATGTCAGCTTCGTCACAATGCAAATGTGTTACACAGTCAAGCATACACATCATGTTGCAGTTAACAATACCAAGAATGGAAGAAGCCACACTTATAGGACATAATGCATTCCTTAATTACACATGTGCATACCTGCCATATCCTGTCATAGTGTGGGCAAAGGAATGCCTAATAAGTTTACAAGAAGACCTTCAGAGCTGTTTCACGCATGGCAGTGAAATTTTGAGTTTTCAAGGGCAGCAAAAAGCACGCTTTTGTTTTTTATTGCTGCCCAATTTTTTAGAAAATCTAGCACCCCCCTAAAGAGTTCGAAAAATCGTATGTTGACTGTAACGGCTTCCCTTATGACCTCTATTCACCGATTTTCAGGATGTTGCCTAAAGGCATACACAGTAGCATATTCTAGGCTTGTGTGAATATTCGAGCACTTCGAATATTCGAAAGAATATTACAGTGTTCGAATTCGCTTCGATTCGAATTTAAGTTATTGGAAATTTCGAAGCATTCGAAATGAACAAATAGGTGTATATTAGTCCGCATGTAACCCTCCTGTAAAGGTGGTTTCGCTGCGGTGGAGGGGTGCTATACCGTGAATGAACCTTTCCAGGAAAAATCCGCACTGCCGCGAAGCTCCCCTTCAAGGTTAAATGAACATATTACCCTCACATCGATTCATTATTTTTTAAGTTTAAAAGCTTGTTATACCAGCTTATATGCTCCAAGTATAGTAAATTTTAAAACGTAACATATTTTACAGGTTATCACTTGCATTCTACTGAAAGCCAAATTCTGCTACTATTCAAAGTTGCTTCCACTTCCATTGAACCAAGAAGAATGACATTTGCACATGCTTTGTTTCAATTAAAAAAAAATATATATTGTGCAGGTTAGTTGAGTCATGACAATATGCTCATTTTTCTGTATAACAGGTTATATATACTATTCGAATTCGATTCGAAATTATTCGACCAAATCACTATTTGCTTCGAATTCGCTTCGCACCTAAAATTTGCTATTCACACAAGCCTAGCATGTTCACAAAATGCCGGAAAACCTTAGGAAAAGTAATAGCAGGTACAATGCCCTTATTGCGAACCCTTTGAGGATCAAATTTTTTCGCCAAATGCGATCCCCTAGGGTCGATTTTTTTTTTACTGCCGATTTCAATTCTTCAGGCGAATATATTTAAAAAAACATTGTCGTAATTTTTTAGAGTGACGATAAAGTGACAAAAAAATTTGCGTTGTTATATAAACATGGTTCATTCATGAGTAAGAAGAGAAATTCTAAAAAAAGCTTATAAGACCTTTAAATAATGATGTGTTGCAATAAATATTATTCACAGACATACAAAAATAAGTGCCCCAGAGTACGCTGCTCGACTCACTTGCAGCAGAGCAACCGACGTGCACTTCCATAGCGTAAGCACACTGCGTGGGTGAATTTGCTGAAGAAAACTGTATGATTGCGCGTGCGTCCGAAAAGCAAAACGACAGAAAAATCTATAGCAATCCTTTGTCTTATCACCAATGAGGCAGAATTGGTTTTTGTGAGTCCCCAAAACAGGAAACGCAATCATGGTGGCATCGTTTGTGTAAGACCGTGTCTGCGTGGGAACAGGTGTAATCGCGCCCCGAGGAACAATAAATGAGAGGAACAAAGCAGTCGCCCTTTGAGAGATTCAAAACCAGACAGCCATTGTGGGTGCAAGAAGCGGGAACCGCCCAAAGGACGAAACCCTAAGTAGCCGCTGTGTGCACATGCGCAACCGGATGCGCAAGCGATAGCTGCCACACCGCTGCATTAAAAAAAAAGAGAGAGAGAGAGAGAGAGAGAGATCTGCACAACAAATAAACTTCACGTATTCCTGCAGTATGGCAGCACATGCAAGGAAGAGAAATTATAGAAAAGGCGTGCTTTTTAAAAATACAAGCAATGACGTACATGTACGTCATTGACCCTGAAAGGGTTAAGCACTACACAAGCTAGTGTGCCTGTATCCTTAGTATTCCTGCTACACTAGATAGGTGAGATCACAAGAGGAGCATACAAGATCATTTGTGATGTATGCAATTGGTTGTGTCTGTAAGAAACCCTTATTACATGGGAAGATCCACACGGCTAAATATTGATTGTGTCTCACTGACCACAGATGGGAGCGCAAATTTTCAGTAAAAAAACAAATGAACTGCATGTTTTTTTAAGCACTGCCTGTGAATGCGAACATCAGATGTAGAAAACTAAAATCATGGGTGGAAGCTCAGCTACTGCAGCAGCATGAGAGTTATTAGAAGCAATGCTGTTTTTGTATAACGAAAAAGGGTGCTGAAAGCACTGAAATATCTGTTTTTCTTTTATTTGCATTTGCCATTGTTTCTTGAACTTTTGCATACTTTATTTAGATTAAAGGTAAAATGCAGCACGAGAGAAAAGTGATCAAGGTGTAGTGCAATAACACAAGTGATCTTAATAGGCAATGCAAAAATAAATTATCCAGAATACTTATACATATGTAGCACATTACAACCAGCGATTTCATCATCATTGTCAGCCTGTTATACTCCACTGCAGGGTGAAGGCCTCTCCCAATGATCTCCAGTTTACCCTTTTCCTGTGCGAGCCGATTTCATTTTATCCCTGTAAACTTCTTAATTTCGTCACTCCATCCAACTCTCTGCATTTTGTAAGTGGTGGAAAAATTACAGAATGGCTAGGGTAATAGAAGACATAGCAGAAACACCGACTATAATGATGTGCTATGGGAGCGAAAAGGAAAAAGGTCATATGAGTAAGGGCATATTCTAAAGGGGCTGACACAGTTGTCCCAGTACAATGAAAGGTCAGCTACATGCTTTACGTGAAGCAGTAGTTTGTTGAATGATACAAGGTCTGCACATAAGGCTATAAAATAAAGAGGGGCATTTTAGATGTACTGCACAGCACAAAAATTGTTGACAAATGTCAGCCATAAATGGTTACAGGTAGTAATATGTTTATATTGAATATTGTACATTACAACACAATCTCCAAAGTATTATACAGTCATTTCCTTGTACTTCTCAAATATATTAGGAAAAAAAAAAAAAGAACAGTGGCAGAGCACGCAGAGTCAAGCTGCCACGAAGGCAGTGCAGCTTGACTCTTCGTCAGTCTGGTCATCCGCTAATAAATACAAAACTTCATCCCAAACCAACACACTAAACTCACCTCATATGTAAGAAATATCTTCTGGTTTAAAACAAGTTTTGTTTTTACTTCGCTGGTCAAGTTCACATCAACTATCCTGTTTCCATTGTAGCCAATTTCAAACTTCTTGTGTGTCCAAAGGTAATAGCTGTTGTCAGACTCATCATGCTCACCAACAATGCCTAAGAAAAAAAAAAAAAGATATCACATGGTAAAAAAAAAAAAAAAAATTCTTCAGCATGGATATAACAAGTGCCATTCAGACTGAACTCAAAGAGCACCACTTGTACTTACACACAACACCTTTTATCTCACATGTAAATGCAAGCTCTCACAACTACAAAAACAGATGCAATGTTCTCATCCAAACAAAGGGGAAAAAAAAAACACTCCAATGTCAAACTGAATATGTTTATGGTTCATGGTAGGAGAAGCAGAGGATGAAGAAGTGCGCATGCAATGGAAAAAAAGGTATGGTGTATGAGCCACGGCTTGTCTCCCACATCTAGCGTCACACACACACACACACACACACACACACACACACACACACACACACACACACACACACACACACACACACACACACACACACATATATATATATATATATATATACACTAAGTGTGCATGCAGTCCTCTTGATAAAAAACAAACAAACAAAAGTTTTACTTATATTATTTACAATTCTTAATTACAGGCATATTTAAACGTATGTGGCAGTGCCCATCACAAATGCATGCAAACACAGAATCTTATAAGTGAAAAACAACTGTTTTCGGTTATTTACTAAACCATGATAATGCCAGTAATGAAAAAAAAAAAAAAGGAAACAACATATTGCCAGATGCACAAGGACTCACGAGTTCATTCAAGAAGAGAAGTGGGATACTACAGCACTGTAGATTTTTTCAATATGGAAACTAGATGCAAATGCCCAAATAAAGAATAAATGGCTTTGTCCCAATCAAGAGAATAAATCTGCATAGAGGTTACCTAAGAGTGAGGCATTCTTAATGACAAATGGGAAATAAATGAGCATGACATATCTACCTCGTGTGCTTGCTAAGGAACTGGTGCCCCTTGCAGCAACCACAGATACTTTGCACAAGCATCACCCTTAACAGGCCTCACTTGGATCACTTTCCCTCCTCCGAGCCTCAAGAAAAAAAGCTTTACTATCCCTTAGGTATTCAAAGATAACGAATGTCTGACAATTTCAAACAGTTGATCCTCAAGCCAAATACGAATCAAATAGAAGACTATTCAAATTGTATTTGAAACATTGAATATTCACACACTTGTATATACATAAGTCACTCTACGAACACGTATATTAAGACACACAGTCAAGCAACACATGAAGAAAGAGTACCTATCAATTCAATTGCTTGTAGGAAAATGTGCCTTGCAACATACACTGTGGAAACTTGCAAATGGCTGCAACTAAATTTTTCTTATGCCTTTGAATATAATCTTGAAATGTTACTTACCCCAGATAGGCAGCCCATCAATATACATTTGATACCAGTAGTGATTTTTTACAGCGTATATGAATGCTTGTAGTTTTGCACTATCCAGGGTGATGTCACAGTAGGTAGTCTTGGCTACAGGTGCTGCATACACCACAAATTCAAAATAAAACGTAAGCATGAGCTCACTATGAGAAATGAAACAAGCAAACTGCTCACTTCTAGCAGTGTGCTCACCTTTGAAAAGTATGTCGAGGCCACTAAATTCAAGTTCAACTCCCAGGAGTGCCTCTCCCAAGGTTTCATGGTAATGACTGATGGAGGCTTTTGGGCCAACACAGAAAGGCAACGACAAATAAGTGTACGTCTCTTGTCGGTTGTGGTAAGGTCCCACTGTGTTCATCCACAGCACCACTTCTTCATTGTCTTGGTACTGCAAAAAGCGCAGAACGCAGTCTTCAGACAACAGTGATTTCGCAAACAGTGCCACGGCGAAGCGCTTTTTTCTCGCACCTGCTTCCGTAAACGACACCTGTTTTCTTGCCAACAGCGACCGGCGGAATGGCGCTACTCATACAGCGACCAAACTCAGCTGCGTGGTACATGCAGCAACATACTATCGTTGCAAATGCGCTTGTGCCGCAAAGAAACTAGTAACAATTAGGCTTATTCCGACTTCACGTGACCTCGTCAACCTTTGATCGTGATCACATCTGGCGTTAAGTCATATTCAAACAAGTAATTACGAACATTTTAACCACATAACGCCAAGGTCCACGTTATCACCTTCCGAGTACCGAGGTAAAGAACAACACCGGCGGCGCGAAGTCGATCAATACGTATTGCATAGCTCAGAAGCAGAGAGTGTTATTATTCAAAACTAAGTGCCAAAGCCCAGTCTTTATAATGTAAAACCTAGCAGGCAGAAATGAAACACATAGAGGGTGTGTGCCGCACTCCATTGCCCAAACCTTAATCCGGTGCTCTGCGCGCTGAGTGCGGCACCAAGATACGAAATTACATGCTGCACGCGTACTGTATTAGAATAAGATCACGTTAACGTACCTTGTGATCATGCTCATCACTTTCAGTAGGCCTGAAACAGATGAATAGTAGCACAAACGCATATCCAAATCGTTTCATGATTAATACGCCGCGTAAGTGCTCTTCATGACTCGACGACAGCACCCCTAGTACATCGGTACGTCTAGCCACGTCAGCCCTAAACGCTTTATTTATTAAATGGCGCTTGTATCCAGTTAATATTTTTTTATACTATTATGAAGCCAAATGGCAAATCAGTTGATCAGAAAGATTTGAAATATAAATTGTAATGTTGTTATTTTAAGAAATTTATTTTATTGCTTTGTTTTTGCAACCTAGGCGCCACCTAACAAGGGACAAGTGCGCCCATTTCAAAGGGACTAATCGCACACGAGGCACATTCCATCTCAATCGGGCCCATTGGGATCAAATTACTCGATCGCGATTGGCCCCCTTGTGCAATTCTAGAGCACTTTAGTACAAGCTACAAAAGGGAGCCAATCACTATCGACCATTTCGATACCGGCCGAGATCGCTCGCGAAAGTTTCCCGCGTGTTCGGGGTAAGGCTTGCGAGTACAATAGGGGCCCCAATCATTTTGTGGCCCCAAAGAAATAGCGTCGATGCCACTGCACATGCGCACGACCCAAACAGCGTTTGGGTTTTGCGTTGCGGACGCTATTCTCGAATTTAGCGGGAGCCCCAAAGCCGTCAAAAAACATGACGGCACCCACTGAAGCGACGGCGGAAAACCGCAGACCCTATTCGATAACTCTTAGCTCCTGCTTGACCCAAAGCGAGCACCCGCGAAGGGCTTTGGGGCCGCAAACTTTTGGGGCCCCTATTCGAAAACTCCCTAGCGTACGCAAAGCTTTGCGTTAGCGTTTGTCGCCGCTGCGCATGCGTCGTACGCTATCCTCTTGCGGGCCCCCTTGAAGTGACGGGGTCGTAACGGGCGACCGCTACGACCGCTATCTTTGCGTACGCTACTGCTTATCAGCTGGTGCTCACCTTTGACAACCATAATTAAGCAAAAAACCTACCTTCCCTTCCACACTTTCGTAGCAAATCCCTTAATACCACCCCCTTTTTTAAAAATCTTTTTACTAACTGTTTTCTTTTGACTTAACCAAATCTGCACCCCTTCCGCCGTTTGCGCACTTGCCCTTTCCTCCTCTTCGTTGGGTTGGAGGAGAGGGTACAAAACAAACACATGCAGGGTAGGCAGTTGCAGCCTTGAAGAAGTCAAGTTCACTTGTCAAAATGTTGGCTCCAGCAACACCCCATGTTCCAAGGATTATTCATGGCATGTGCGCACACGCAATTTATCATCAATATTGCCTTCATGCTTCTAGTGAACAACATGCAGGAAACTGGTCATCAAACACACGTATAAACAGTGCAAACAGTCAAAGGTATACCTAGTATTTGATGGTCTGCCCACTTTCATTACACTATGGTTATATTACCCGATTGCTCACCCACGACGGCAGCTTAGCAAATTAAAGGGACCAACAAATGGCCAGAACACATGATTAGATCTTGGTGGAAATGAAAAGAAGGCAAATTATAGTGACAGATTCAAGCATGCTCCTCACAATTTGAGTAGGATTATATTATTAAATTGCGTTTAAAACTCAAAAGACACCGGTGGTGGTTTTTTGCGACTTTTAAATGCCTTGATGCTGCACCATGGAGTCATTCAGTTTGCTGTAAGTAGTCTGATGCTTTTATACGCACCATAATTAGTGTTCAAAATTAGAGTATGTATATTATTATTCATCCCCAATCTGTTCTGTGCTATTTACAAGGCAAAAGGAGTTGACACTGAGAAGCAGCACCGCCTTTGTGGAAACTAGTCGAACATCTCAAGCCGCAGCGCAAGCACGCGGAGTGTATGCATGCGCAGCAAACTGCAGCACACAAACATGAACTACTGTCACACATCCCCCACTGTTTGCAGCATGTGGTGTGTCTATACGACTTCATAGTTGCCATAGATAGAAAAATTTTGATTACAAATGTTTCACGGCATTTTCCGTGTTACCATTCCATGATTGGACAATCTGACCGGCAAGCTTTTTAATGCACTAAAGAAAACAGGTACCATAAAAATTGGTTGTCAGACGCAGCTTAGCCGAAGACATGGGTTTAATCCTTGGCTGCAGCAGCTGCGTTTTGACGGGGCTGAAATACAAAAACATCTGTGTACTTATATTTGGTGCACGTTAAAGAACTCCAGATGCTCAAAATCAACCTTAAGTACCCCCCCCCCCCCCCCGCAGTGTGTCTCATTACCATATTGCAGACTTAGCATGTAAAACGTAAAACTCCAAAAACCTTGTTGTAGACCAGTGGCGTAAAACCAGAAAAATCACAAGGAGGGACACACATCTCGTCATGGTGGCCATTTTGTTTTTATAAATATAGGTGTTTTTTTACCTATATAAAAATTAGATAATTTTTGAAATAAAATTAAATGGTGAGCATGGGTGCCCAGCTCGCGTAATTGCATTGTTTTATTGACTCTTCTCTGAAACCGTTCGAGCGGGAGTTGAGGTTTCAATAGTCTCACACAGCTGAGGGGTATTGAACACAGGACCTACATATTACAAAATAAACAGGCATTACAGAAAGTTGAATGCACTATACTTAACAGTCAAGCAATTAAAACGTATGACATTTGAAAAATAAATCTCAAGGGGGGATATTTGCAAACGGTGTCCCCCCAGGCTGAACATAAGGGAGAATAAGGACCCCCCTGAACCCCCGGGATTTACGCCAGTGTTGTAGACAATGAATTAGCCACTCAAATGAAGAAAAAAAATTAAGGCAGCTTCACACTAATGGTGTCAAGCATGAAGGAAGCGCGGAGCTGGGCCACCTTCGTTGTTTCTCTTTCTTTTTTTCTATCATATTCTGTTTTCCTGTCTTTTTTCTTCCTCTCTTTATTTATATTAATTTCTCTCTCTCAATCTATTTTTTTCACTTTCTTGCTCTTTCCATTTTTCTTCCCTTTCTATTTCTCGCCTGCTTCCTCTTTCTTTATATCTTTTTCTCTCTCTCTCTCTTTGATTCACGCTTTCTCTTTCTACATTTGTTTCTCTCTTGCTCACTCAGTCTATGCTGTGCTTTACTACTTTCTGTCCTCCTCACCTTTACATCTCTCCTCCCCACCCTCACTTCCCTTTCTCACTCTCTTCTTTGTTTGTCACCACCACTTTCTCTTCCTCTTTCTTGCTCTTTCTATCTTCCTTTTCTTTGTCTTTCTCGCTTGCTTCCTCTTTATTTCTATCTTTTTCTCTGTCTCTATTTCTTTCTCACTCTTTCTTTCTCTGTTTCTTTTTCTTACTTTCTTTTTTCTCTTTCTTTCTATGCTATGCTTTACTTTCTTCCCTCCTCTTCACCCCCACATCTCTCCTCCTAGCCCTCACTTCCATTTCCAGCCCCCTTGCTATACTATACTATGCAAGGTCTGCTAGCGTGCCTGGATAGCCGAGTGGTTAAGATGCTCGCCTTCAGATCATGGGAACACTGGTTCGAATCTCGCCTCGCCAAGAATTTTTGTTTTTTTTCTCCCTCTCTTGCTCTTTTTCTTTCTCTCTCTCTGTATTCGTTCTCTCGCCCATGAGGCTATTATCCCGCGCCGGAGAAATTGCTGCGCATGTTCTGGGAGCGAAGCAGAAGGTGAAGAAGAGGACAAAGATAGTGCGTACCGGTTCATGATGATCATCATTTGTTTCCGACGGACAAATTATGGCAAGTATCAACAGCTCCACTGTTAAAAATAGTCAAAGGGACTGGCAATCAATTTTTATCGTACCTGTTTTCTTTAGTGTATATCGGAAAGCTTCGGTCAGAGTGCCTAATCACGGAATGGTAACGCGGAGAACGCCATGAAACATTTTTCATCGGCATTTTTCGATCTGTAGTGCCCATAAAGCTGCTCGAGCCACAAATGCTGCAAACAGTGGTGGGTGAGCGCGATAATGGTTTGTGTTCATGTGCTGCGGTCTGCTGCACATGCATGCATGCGCTGTGGCTCGAGATGGTTCCACTAGTTCTTGAGAAGGCAGTGCCGCTTCTCAGCATCAACTCCTTTTACTTCGTGATTAAGCATAAAGTAAAGCAGGGATGTCTATACCAACTGTAATTTTAAGCACAAATTGCAGGGCGCTTAAACAACAGCAGACTACATGCAGCAATCCCAACGACTCATTCACGCAGTACCAAGTCTTGTCCGCCAAGCGAAACGACGTGTCGGTTTTTGTGACTTTAAATGCAATTTAAAAAAACAAATCCTAGTCAAATTGCGAGAAGCATGCTCGATTCCATTACTATAATCAACAGGCTTTCTCCACTTTCACCAGTGTCTCGTGACATGTTCTGGACAGTTGTCAGTGACTTTAAGTGAAGTTTTAAAGGAGCAAATATGCCAAATATGCCAATTAACATTTTTTATTTTAGGTGAAGGAAGTTCTGAATATCAGACTCTTGCACCCCAAAGAACTTCAATGATAATCAGATTAAACCTGATTTCTTCCCAAAGTTTCTCCCTTTTGTGCATTGTAGTAATTAACACAGGCATTAATTAAAATACACTGCAAGATCTTCATGTCTCCTCTAGTTCACGTTATGTAATTATTTAAAGGGGTCATGAAGCACCCCTTGGGCTGATTGAAAAAACACATCCTGCGGAAAGCTGACACGGCTATGAACTGCTCTGCCAAATATTACAGTCGTGCGCGCCGCGTAATGGCCACAAGCGGAGCGCGAAGTTGCCGTTTCCCCAGGCACCCTCTTTTCAAACAGAGGCCGGTTCTCACTCTCGTCGGTGGGCGGGGCGTCTGTCCGCTGTACGTCGCAAAGACATAGCATGCTTATTGGCCGATAGCCGACGTAAATCGAGAGCGGCGTTCGGATCAGATGCGCTTCTTGCCGCGGAATGCCGCCACTTGCCGGCGCCGCACTCGCGCAAGCGAATCACAGCGGGAGAGCGATCGCGTTTCATGACGCGCGCTGGCGTAACTTCTTTCCCCCATGCCATCCCTCCCTGTCTAGCTTCCAGTGCGCTCGTCGGCACGAGAAAAGAGAGAATGCGCTGGGAGCGTGCGCCAAACCCCCGTAACTCCGCTGATTCTTGACGGATTCGAGAAATTTTTGCGGCAATCGATTCGGGAGGCAGTACACTCCGATACTGAGGCCATTAGATCATTACTTGGAAAAGTGGTTCATGACCCCTTTAACCTCAAAAGTGAGAAGCCAGCATTGTAAACTTTGTTGAAAACGTCAAATAAAGAGGTCAACATGATTCGAGGAAGGCATGAATGTCTTTTCAGACGACATTTTTTACTTGTAAGCCTAAATTTTTTATGGCTTGCATATGACTGCTGCTTTACTAGTACTGTGCATAAGAAGAAAGAGGGATTGAAAGGTGCTAAAAGATAATTAAAAAATAAAAACAGAAATATTTGGCTTAAAAACTTAATATGTGACAAAAACTGATAGGAATACTTACAGGTCAGACGATGAAAACAAATTCAAGCTTTTCTATACAACGTAATGTAAGCTTAGTCGCTGAGCTCACATAAACTGAGCTTAGCCTTTTGAAGAAGTCAATCGATTTCACAGGAGTAAGGCCAAAAAAAAATTAAGGCAGCTTTGTACTAGTGGTGCCAAGCCTGAAGGAACAGCGGAGCTGGTGGCCTTCCTTGTTTCTCTTTATTTTTCTTTCTTTCTTCCTCTTACACTGTTTTTTCGATCTCTCTTCTATGTGTTTCTTCCTATTTCTTTCTTTCTCTCTTTCTATCTTTTTCCTCATTCTTCTCTTTCTCTATTTCTCGCTTCCTCTTTCTGTCTTGCTCTATTTCTTTCTCTGTATTTCTATCTTTTTTTTTCTCTTTCCTTCCTTTTTCTCGTTCTCTCGCCCATTCGAGTTAATGTATCCCACGCCCGACACATTAGCACAACGGGGGAGCTCGTGCCGGGCACACGTTTGGGGAACAATGCAGAAGAGGAAGAGGACAAAGAGTGTGCACCGGCTAAGTTATTGAGTTGCACGCACTATGCGCAGCTGTACAGTCGAAGGTAGAGGCCATTCATGATGATGATATTTTTTTGTGCACACTTCAGCGTTGAACCTCGAGCCTTAACAGCTCTGCTGTTAAAAGATCCAGTGCTTGTGACTGTCCAGAAGGGCGACTCATTGTACATAAAATACCCCATAGTTTCAATGGATCATGAGAAATCATGTTCATTAGGCACTCGTTGCAAAATCAAGGCTTACAAGAGCTCTTAACAATCATATTTATCACTGAACGAACATACGGACTAGAGATTCACCCCACAATGAAAGCAAGAATAGCATGTCACCAGATGCAAGTGCTGTGTCAGTTGAAAGAAATAAATGTATGTAGTACCATAGCAATTCACATTTGTTAGAGACGCACACATGGCAAGACTCTTCTGCTGATGTTGACATCAGACTCACTGCAGCTATCTATGCTGCTTCGACACTCCTTCCACATAAATTGATCGCTAACCAGTGGCGGATCCAGAGGGGGGGGCGGTAGGGGCAATCACCCCCCCAAAGCCTGTGTCAGTTCCCACCCCCCTGCCTGCAGAGCCTGTCGCCCACCTCCTTTATCCATTACACAAAAAGGGGAAGGAGAATCTTGCCCCCCCCCCCCCCCCCCCCCCCCCCAAGTTGGCACCTGGATCCGCCCCTGTCGCTAACTGATAGTACCAAGGAGGATTAAAAAGAAAATGGTGGAGTGGTAGTCAAGCCAGGAATCCGCCATCTTACCAGTGGCAAGATATAACGTCAGCGGGTAGCGAAGAAAAAGCAATGTTTTCCTCACACGCCCTACCAGTTAAGTATGTGTAATCTTTTGGGACAGATAGTACTCGATGTGTGCCTTTGTGTTACAAGTTTCCTTAAGATGCCTTAACATCTAGGCAAATTTCATTGGAGATCAGCTCATTATACTCTTCCTGATAGGTTACTTTCGTGCTTTCGTCGTGAACAACGATCTCTTATTTTATCATTCGCCTGACGTTTACACAACAGAGCAAAGCCACTTTACCTATAGGCGGGCGCCACCTGAAAAGAGTGTGTTTCCGACGCAAACCAGGGGCAAACCGTTGCTTCACCTTTGCCAGCTATGCATTGCGAGAGTTTCCACTCCAGCATTTTTTTATCCTCCTTGGATAGTATGAACCATGGCACACTCCCTTCAAATTGGGAGTTCTCCTTACGCTGTGGGAATCCCATTCATTGCCCTCACCTAACCGTGGCTGCAAGTTGCTGCGGGCGCCGGCGTTGATCAGTTTCAATGGGAGAAGTTCAGTGTTTTCCGGGCAGGAATTTTATGGATGACCTGCGAGCATGCGTTTTCGTGAACCTAGCCAAGTAACCCTTTTGCATTAAATGTTTAATGTGGATATCACATTTTGTGCTATCCAGATGCTTAAGAATTCGTAAGACTGCCAAATAATTTGCACACAAGGCGTCAACATGGCCAGCCAAGGAAACTTACACTTTTTGCTGTACACACAGAGTCCAAACATGCTGTAGATAGTATCTGTATGGTAAAATGTAACACCATAAAGTGAAAGCATGTAGAAACAAACAAACAAACAAACCACTCTGTTGTTGTATTGTAAGGTATACAAAGGGCAAACTGAGAGATGCCTAAATGCATAGGCATGCGCAGGGTTCATTACAAGGGGCCAAGTTTCACAGCAGCACCCCCACCTCCTACTGGCCCCTTCCCACTGAGGCCCTTGTGGTTGGAACGCAGTTCAAGGATGAACTAGGAGCGCGGATGCCTCCCTGCCCCCCTTGTGCACACGCCTATCACTAAAACGATAGGATAAGAGAGCAGAAAAAACCTAGTCAATGCCATGATGGGCATATGTTGGTGCACTGTCACAACAGTGGTTGTACACCATTGAACGCTGCGTGTTGTGTAGGAATGGAGATAAGAATGTTTGGGATACTGTGGAAGCAAGCTTGAATAAGCAGCAGCTGCTAGATGCATCAGTGGTTTACTTGTAGCATTCAGTAGAAGTGAAATTACTTATTTGGGCTCTGCAGGGCACAGATGTGGAAATGTGCCTCATGCTTCCTTGGGTGGTGCTTTACAGTGTTGTGAAATGAGCCACTTTTCTGAATGTCACTTCAGTTGAAAGTTAGTGCGCTAGCTGCGCCTGTTTTTTTGCTTATGCCTATTAGGAATAGTGGTTTTAGTATCAGTATCAAACCAAATGGCTCAAAAGTCATAGCAGAGAACCCGACCCTGGCCCCATATCAATTTTGCGAACTGATCTCAAACGCCGACTCAGCTTTGGTTACAAGGTTCACTTTATTTTTGCCTTGCTTGCTTTCTTTGGCAATCATAACGGACATATCCCCTACTCACCTTCATTTAAGCACATGGTGCCCTCATCTCCTCTCCTTCGGTAGGTCTCTTTGGGTGTGTACATTTGTGACCAAGCTAGGCAGCGAATATTTTTTTCTTCTTCATTACTGTGCAACAGTGACAGCAATCCATTTTCATACTAATATCAGCAACTTGCACAGCTTGGATAGTGTACCATAAGAGGTCTAAAATCATAACCACAGCGCTCAGTGGCGAGCAATTGTCTTACACAATAAAACATGAGCTTAGGCCCCTCCACAGCAACACTAGTGCTTAATAGCAAGGCTTAAAAAAACGAAAAAAGATTTTTGGCCAGCTCAAACCATGAAACAACGATGCACCAGAAAATATGGTAAATGTGAACTGCAATGAATCATAGCAAAAATTCGCAATTTTATTATACCACGCTAAATTGCCAGACAAATCAATTGTTCTTTTGTAAAGCCTTATTTGGACGCACATCTTCAGTGCATCCTGACATACAGGAAACATGCCCGATATTTTGTGCATCATTGCCAAGCTGTATGCTTAGAAACAGAAATAAAGAGTACAGTATGCAAGGACTTCAACCATGTTTTATTTCAATTTGAAGAACTCTCTACAACACTCATAACAAGGAGACTTTACACATCCATAAAAAAAGGGTTAGAAAAATTGGAATTTAGAACCCTTGTTGTATGGTGCGATTGCATGAAAAATGGAACATCCACATCAAGTCAATCATAGCAAAGACAACAGCTTCACACAAATGCATTTTTCATCCTGTGCACACAATCTGCAATACTGGATGCGGTGAAAGAAAAAAAAAAAATTAAAATTTTGTCATGTTCAATGAGAAAAGCCAGCTCTTCATGACACGTCAGTTCTTAGCTTCTATATACATTGATGCATTGTACAAAAGCAGCTAGCTCTAGAATACAGGGCAAAGAAAATGACCTCAGCACTGTGTGAAACACTGAACAAAAAAAAAAAAAGTTGTTGACCTAACTTTGATAAAAACTAAAGCAAAAATACATTCCATATTGCGTGGCAGGCTACAGATTGGGCAGAATTTAACTGATGATTCAGTGGGTCTTCTCCCGTATACGCCGATCAAAAGTAATAAAAGATATATTTGTCTTGACTACGGTAGACCATGGTCAACAACTTTACAAAAAAAAAAAAAAAAAAAACATAAAGAAAAAAAAAGCAATTATACTACAGCATGCGACTGAAATGAAAATGCAATTTTCTTTCTTGAACTATTCTTAGGAAAGGACCTTAAAATTCTAACCTATAATGTACTAGTACAAGTCCCCGTCTCAAAATTAACCCTGGGTCATCCATTATGTGTGATGCTTGGACAAGAAAAAAAATGAAATGGTATTTCTAACCAATGTATGACTGTACATCACACAAATACTCACAGTTTGGACCATAATTTCTCATTAAGTGTGTACCATATGCATTTATGCCTAGCCCACCATTTCAGACATACATGCTAAAACTATGTATCTGAGGGCACAACCATGACAAGACAATCCTCCAGTAAGATTTCCAACCCAACAAGACATTGTGCAGAAAGATAAGCATACAGCACCAAAGAGAATGAACTGTGTCAGCAATGTTTCATTACTCATGACAGCCAGTGTTCCATTGAAACTAAGGCTAGTCAGCAGCTAAGGGCAATGCACTGTGAGGTTTACACGAAGTCAAACTGCAGGTAAGCTGACACTGCTGAAACAGTTCCTTCCTCCCTTTATGCGGACTCAGCAGCATTTTCCAAGCTGCAGCATACATGCAACTTGCTGCATAAGATGGGCAGCATCCACCTGTTTGTGAAGTATGAAGTAGGCATTGACAGGCTTCAATGCTATACCACAGCAGCACTTGCCTGGATCACACGCCCAAGGTCTCGCCTCACACATTCTACACAGATGCAATAAAAAAGCTCCTGGCATTGTCTCACTTCTTTTTTTTTTTTTTTAGAAAAAAAGATGACAATGCTTTCCTTATCAGTATTCAGCACTCCAAATTCATTTATGTGTTCAAGTGGTAATTTAAGGTTTATGCAAGAACAAAACCAATCCTCTTGGGCAATCCTCAGATGGCTATGATGGGCAAGTGGACGGTGTCAAAGGATGCACCACACCACACACCACAAAGGCGTTAATAGGAGGAGTGGTCTTGCTTGGTCCTTAACCTGTTCTTGTGCGTTGGCTTTGCCGAAGAAATTGGAAAAGATGGGTCAATTGCATGATAGAATCTACACACTTCTATCAGCAGACCTAGTTACTTGCTTTGGCCTCAAAGCAAGACCAAAACTGAGACTTGTTGTCTGGCAGCAATTTCATGTTGCCCATTTTTCAAAGCTAGCAACTCTCAGGCTGCCATCTATGATAGAGCAAAAATCCATCTAATACTAGTCAGTGCTGTTAACTTACTTTGGCCTATTCTATTTGCCTAAATGTGCCTGAAGTTTTATCTCAGATACAAGCTCTACATAAATGCAAAAGACAAGAACCCTTGCTGACCTTTGCTACACAGGCAGTAAGCGAAAAAAAAAGATAAGTGCTTTGGTGCAGTTAAAACAAAAATCACTTCGAAATTAGCATCTGCCATCAAATGTGTTTAGTTGGTTTTTTTTTTGCTTCTTTGCTACCGTTGTGCGTACTGAGTAAAGATTATAACATTCAAAGCTGAATTTATATTCTTTCCTTCCCATGTCTCGTGTGCCAGCTAACAAGGCCCTAAGTCGATGCAGTAGGAGAAGCTTGTACTTGTAATTTTCTAGCAGAAAAGAAAAAGGCAACAGAGCTAGGCTTAAAGAATTAGAAAACTAAAACACTAGTTCTTCGGATGAAACAAATTTGATGTCAACTGTACGATGACAGTACTGAATGTACAATTCCCTTTCCCATTTAATTATTTTTTACTACCTAAGTGGCAGCCTTTCTTCGGCCTTTTTGAGCTGTTAACTGCAGATTGCTGCAGCAGATGATGAAAGGAGGAAAGAAGATAGAGTTACCCACGACCTAGATCTGAATTGCTGCTGTTGCTGCTGCTACCACTAATGCTGCTGACCCAGCTGACCCAGGACCAAAGTTAGCACAGGAGGAGCATCAACAACCCCTTTTTTATATGGTACACTAGAATTAACCAAAACAGGGGGATGCCAACTGGCACACGGCACTACAGAGGCTGTTTTGCCAGCAGTGATCACAGCAAAATGGGGTCACTGAGAAGCAGCAGTCATGGTGCCTTAACCATAGGACTCGAGCAAGTTTGGACGCACACACAGTGAACTAGTGGGGGACAGAAGACGATGGGGGAGGGCTCGCTCCAGCCGTTGCTACCTGCGCTGGACCAGGCCATTAGTCACAAGTGCCATTTCAAGCTGGGCCAGCAGGGGCAGATGGTCTGATGGTACATGTGGATGTGGACAGCCCACCACCTTGTTCTCCAGCAGCCACTGGGGATCCAGGGGGCCCAGTACCCCTAGCACTGACATGTGCTGCCGTGTGAAGAAGATGTAGTCGATGACTCCTTTGAAGTCAAACCTGTATGTATGATAGTGCACTAAGCATCTCTTGTTCTACTGCATGTGCATTATGACGAAGTCAAGCCTTCAAGATGCACAGAACTGTGTTAAAGTAAAATGTACCATCAGTGTCAATGACCTTCAAAGCATCTTCACAAAACATGTTAAAGCGAGAAAATTACATCAGAGGTGCTGCAGAATTATTAATTTGAATCCATTTAGCTGTAGAAGAGAAATTATTGACAAGAGGTATGAGTGCCCTCTTACTCCCTTCATGCAGGCTCTGCAGCATGTCCAACCACTCAGATTGCAAACAGCATGTCATTACACGATGTCTGCTGAACAAGTGGAGTAGGCGCTGGTTTAGATAAAACATTAGTCAGCAAATCTGGCATTCCCGAGAGTGCATCATCTTCATTTTGCAGATGTTACACCATGTGTTTTACCATGAACATGGTGTTCATGCTAAAACACAGGTCTTTGAGGTTTAAACTAATTTCAAAATGGTGGCTTGTCTATAGATTGCACACAGTTGCATAAATCCTATTGCTTCTCAATAAACGGAGCTTTTTACCATGAAATATGCACATTCTTATGCAGCTAAAGTGACAGTTCACTTAAATAACTGACCAAGGTTTGTCTGACACAACCTTAATGAAAACCAGCAGCTGCTAGTTATCGTTAAGGTCAGGTCAAACAAGGAAACAAGCCCTCGAAAATTCCCTTCCTTCATTGACCAAGGTTTGATGAATCAAGATAAAATTTACCTTGAACTATCACTGTCTATAAGTCATAACTGTGCAAAATACAGAAAGCATTGTCACTGTATATAATTCATTGTATGGTGATGTCACTGTGCCTGCACCATACCTCTAAAAGGTTTGCTTAGACCATCTTTATTTTTATTGCTTTCAACTTCATAAGACCCAACTTTTTACATGTTGCATTATCATGGCATAACGTTCATGCCAAAGAGGTGTGCATAGTAATAATAAAAAGAGTAATGTCGACCTAAAGCTACTGCAATAAGATGAGACAGTTTGCATGTGTTATATACACACAAAAGCACACATAAAGGCTTATTGACCCCCCCCCCCCACCCCCCAAAAAGTTTCTGGCCACACCAGTGACTCAAACCTTTCTGCCTATTAGACACTCATGGCTTCACAAAGCATTGAAAATGCCAAAATACATGCACTCAGCTTACTGCTTCTCATTTTTGTGATAATAAAAATTAGTTCAACACAACTTCCATTGACACTGCAGTTCTGTTGGCACATGATAACTAAATATGACTGGCCTTATGTGCAATGTGCATACACATTTTGGCACATTCTGCTCTGTTCACTACAACACCACAGAAAACATGATGCATCTCCAAAAAAAGGCAATGTCACTGTTCAGCATTATTTGGTCTACACCAGACAATGTGATGCAATTACACAAGCAGAAAAAGGTGGCATTGCTATTTTTTGCTGCAACAGTTAACACATCTGAAGCCAAGTTTACATGGATACAGCAGTATACAGTGAAACTTCACTTGAACGAATTTCAAGGGACCCCAGGAAAAAGTTTGTTAAAAGTGAAAGTTCGCTAAACTGAAATAGCTATGCTGCAACTTGTTATCAGGAGCTAAAGAAAATATCAGTAGCTGAAATGAAACTTGAACCTTTTTGTTTGCAATGCTGCTTATTTGAATGTGAATTTCTGCTTTTTTTTAGAATGTTTTGAAGAATGTAGTAATATTTTGCTGCACTTATGCACTTAGGACAGCAAAGGTCATGCAGTGGTGTAGGCAGATATTTTTTCGGGGGGGGGGGGCACCTCCTTGATCCGACATGGGGTGTGGCCAGATAAGTGCGGTCGAGTGTCATTTTGTGCTCTGTATCCCATGTGAAAAAAAATTTAAGGGGGGGGGAGGGCATGGACCCGGTGTGCCAACCCCCCGGCTACGCCACTGAGGTCATGAAATGAGTAACTGTGTCCAAGGTCTCCTACACCTTCACCAGCACAACACTGTGCTCGGCAGCAAAGGACTTCACTTGTGCCAAGTACATCAGTGCTTCTTTAGTTAAAATTCTTCATGCTTCCTCTACGAGGGTTACTTCCTCCTCCTCATCTTCTACCTGAGGTAGGGCGCTCGCTCCAATCTCTTCTGTAGACTTAGTGGTGCATGTCTCGATGCGAGAGTCACAGGTGAAATAGTCTCGACAGGTAAAGCGTCGTTGGGCGTGCCGCTGGCGGACCTTATCGTGAAGGCCACGGTAAAGCTGTGCTACAGGAAGTGTGGTTGTACTTGTGACCAATATGACGTGGGAGGCATTAGATGGTGTCACAAAAGATGTATGTAGAACTGAAATGCGCTCTGCACTATATTTCGTTAAACTGAATGCGTTGGCATTGGGTGCAATGGCGCTTCAACGGGGGATTCAAGAAAAGTTCGTACAACTGAATAGTTTGTTAACTGACGTTCGTTCAAGTGGTAATTTACTGTATTGCATTTCTTTGGGCATCACAGTAATGCTATGTGACAGAGTTAACACGTGGCACACCTCCTTTCATTCAAAACATGCTAGAACTTGCTTTTGACAAGTGTTTCGGCAGTGAGTGGAGAAGAGTCCCATGCTAGCAGCTACGTCTTTTTTTTTTCATTCTTCACTGCATTATGCCAACATATATATATATGCACTGCATAATCCCGGATTATCAGTGCAGTTACCCTTCCTCAAGCATTACTGCTGTTTACATAGGTGCAACATGCTAAACAAGCAATGCAATGCACCCCTCTTGCATTTATGCAAAAAGGCTCGACTAGCTCCCACCAATGTTCTCCAGCAGACACCACTATTAAAATTAATGTGACGGTTCATGGAAAGACAGATAAAAATGGTGCACACCTACACCAAACACTTTAACACTGTACCATACCAACCACACTAGCTACTTTATCCAACCACAGCTGCTGTATTCAACTTGGGAGCTATCGGTTAACATAGCAACTTTAAAAGCCTGCATACATATAAAAGTGTGGATAAACAGCCTGGTAAAGTGCAAAGGCAGAGCCCAAACAAAATAGTGTCATGGCATGACAATATTAAATCTGGTAGTGGTGTACACATATATTAACGCAATATTTCAAAGGGCCACAAATGTGGCTCTTTTGATTACCATTAAATTAAAATTAAAATTTGCTGTTTTATATGGCAGAACCATAATTTGGTTATGAGACACATGAGTGCGGGACACTGGATTGATTTTGACTACCTGGTGTTCAGTAACATGTAACTTAACATAAACGCATGGGCGGTTTTGCATTTTGGCCCCACTGAAATATAGCTGCCATGAGATTCCTTGAAGACTAGTGTGTATGCCCTGATAGCATTCTGAAGGAAAATGCAACTGAAGGAAAATGCAAAGTCAACTCTCAAACAGCACGGAGCACTTTACAAACTTCTAACTCAGTCTATTTGTCTGGTAAGAAATTATTTTAAGCTGTGCAAAAGCTGTGCCTACATGACTTCTGGAACATTTTAACTTGACAACTAATACAATCAAACATTACATTTCAAAGTGAAAACTCACGTAAAATTTGTATAGGGCATGATTCCATCTGCATAAGCTTCCTTCATCTCGAAGGGATGAGTGTATGAGCCACCTATGAGTGAGTCAGACTCCAGGCACATCTTGCGCAGGCAATCCTTGTAGCCAAGTTCTTTAAAGTCTGGATGGTCTGCCGAGACATGGCCAGTCTTCAGGAACTCAATAACGCCTGGAAACAAACAGCCCGTCTTTATGTGAAAAAATGAGCAACGCTCCGCATTCCATATTGATCGTACCAACACGAAGTGTTAACATAAGCAAGAAGTGTATACAAGCAGAAAAATTTACAGTATAGCATTCTACTGTACTGGCATAGCCACTTGACAGAAGGGAAACTGCCACACTTGCAACTTCAATGCACTGCAGCAGCATGACTACCAAAGATCACACTTCATATAAATACAAAGATTTTTAATTAACCTAGTGAATGTAGCTTATAAGCATTCAAGGAGCAACCAGACAGGATACACCTCAGGCGTGCTTTTGCCATTTCATTGCCTGGTATAAGCACAATCTATACATACAATCATTCCAGTTTTGTAATAGTAATGGCAAAATGCACACAATACCATATGTGCATTGTCCAGTAGCCACATAGAACACACTTAGTCCAAATAATTAAATTGTTGGATTTTTATGTGTAAAAACCATGATATGATTATGAGACCCATCATAGTGGGGAAATCTGGATTATTTATTTTTTTTTTTGAACACATGGGGTTCCTTAAAGTCCACTTAAATTTAAGTACATGGGTGTTCTAGCATTTCAACCCCTTCGAAAGGTGGCCGCTATGGCTGGGAATCAAACCCGTGTTTTCAAGCTTAGCAGTACGACACCTTACCTCCTAAGCTACCAAGGCAAGTTGGCCAAATAATAAGCACAATACCAGCAGCTCCACGTATATGCACTCTTGTTTAACACTTTCGTGACCGCGCCTATTCCCATCGATAGTATGTTATCGATGACTTCAAGATCAAGTTTTGGCCCTCTCTGAGCGGTTCTGGACAGCTAACGCAATAAAAAGCATAAAATAACATGTTTGTTATCAGTTTTGTTTGCGAGTTTGTTTTTTCCACCGCGGGGAGATTTTTAAAGCTCGTTCGCAGTCGGGTAGGTGAGCACTCGTTGTTTCAGACTTCGCGTCGACGCCGCTCGCGGGTGCTCCACAGAAACGGCGAATTTCGACTGATTCCGATTAATATGAGCGGGAATCTCTGGATGATGGTAGCAGCACAGACACGAAAGACTACTTCGATTTGCCAGGCGAAGTCGTACCGACGGCGAAAGTGCGTCAAACCTCCCCGGAACTGAAAATGGTGAAAATGAAGGTCGGTATGGTATTCGGCAGTATATGAGCGAGAAAGAGGTCAAATGAGAGTACAATTATGGATTTTTGCAGATTTGGAACAGGCTACACTGTTCATTTCAACAAATACACAGGAAAATTGAAAAATACCAGAACTGCAGACTATGCTAGGAAAGCTGAACAGAAAAAAAATTTTTTTCCCGAAACATGCGCAGCCAGCCTTTGTTTCATCGCGTCGAGAACCTGCATTGCGCAGTCGCATGATAGGCACTAGTGCCTATAATCTTGTATTTATGTAAATAATATTTGTACTTACAGAGCTTATATTTCCACTATTATTCTACGAGGGCTCTGCGTTCAAAACGTATATTTCGATTTTTTTTAATGTTTAACCTTTGCAGAGTAGCATTGATGTTTTTATGAATCTTTCTTTATTTTGATGCATTTTTATTTGTTTGATAATTTTTTCATTTTATTAGAAATAAAACCGTTGTTTGAAATTAATACTGTTCGAAAGACCAATTCTTCCTCTATCATTTGATACCCTACCCTTTAGCATCAATTATAATTCTTTGGCAGGGAAAAAATATTTCCTAGACTAGCCAAAAACAACCGATTTTTCCGCGGTCACGAAAGTGTTAAGCAGCTGCAGAAGTGGACATGCACAAGAAAATATGTATGGGATCACCGCTCAAAATTAGGATGAGTGAAATGGACAAGAATAGTGAATAAAATGGAAGTGAGGTGGCCAAAAACGCCTACTTGTGCAGTGCATATGCTGAAACACTTAAGCAGTGATGCCATTAGCAGTGAGAACAACCAAAGATGCAGCACGTGTGAACACTTTTCAGAGATCACGAGGTAAGTCTGAGTTTATGATTGACACCTGCACTATAGAACAAATAAGTGCCACAATAATCACATTGTCTACTTCAATGTCTATAGGATGGTGACACATGGGTACATGGGTACATGGTTTGGCTGTATGTGTACAGCAGTGTAAGACATGGTCAGGACTGGGTGGCTCATTGTAGAGACACAACTGTATAGGGCCCTTGTCTTACTGACAGTTCAAGCCTGATCAATGCAATAACAAATATGGGTTGCAGCAATGAATTCCCATGCATGGCTAACTATACGGTCCGCCTTCATCGCAGTATCGGTAAAGGGTGGACACGTTGCATACTAATGGAGAAATTGAGCTAATTTTAGACCTACTGAAGCAGGAGACAGGCTAGGTGCCCATGTTTATGGGGTCGTCATGAACAATGGCTTGAATTAGAAAGCCAGCTGGGATCTTTACAAATTATAAGCATGTGCACACATAAACTGCATGCATGCAACCACGAGCACACATGCATGCAAACACACAACCACCCACAAATCTGAAGCTTTAGTATAAAAAGGATACCCACTTACTTTCTTTAAACCATTTTGCTAGGTATATTTATGAATTTCACGTGTCCACTAGCATACCAGAAAAGAATGTCAGAAGAAAAGAAGGAAGAAAGTGGAGGAGAAGGAAAGGCTTTTACATATATTCAATGGGGCTGAATAATGTATGGCACTAAGTTTGAATGCATGCTGCCCCAATATTTATTGCTGCCTGTTTGCTTTAATACAAATAGTAATCAATTATACATCATAATTGTAAGTAACAATAGTGTTTGCAACAAAGCAAAATCCTTCTTTACAGGATGACTCACCTGAGTCTGGGAGGGAGTTCATGTCACCACAGAGTAGGAGTGGAATGCTGGAAGTGTCCAGTACAGCTCTACGGTGAAGCCCTCCCAGGGATCCAGCCCTAAGCAACTGTACAGCATCATCAACAATGGTGCGCAGCTCCCGCATCAGCATCATTGTCTGAATCAGCTTCACGTCACAGTACTCAGGGTCCCAGTGAATGTGTGCTGTGCACACCAACAATGGTGGTTGCTGCTGCAGTAGGCTCTTGTGCTCTGGATTGGCTGCACAATGATACAAGGACATATAAGCAGACATTTAGCATGAGGACTAGCAGCAGGCAAACAGAAAGCATCATCTTCGAATTTGCCAAATTTAGTGCAGGTTGGGCTTGCCTCAGACTTAGACTGCCTCTCAACCACCCTCATACATATCATATGACTTTTACTGTCCGTGGAAAGGTGGAGGACTTGTTATTGGGTTAGTTGGGGTTTGCTGGTCATCATGGTGTAGCACGAAGACGCAAATACAAAGACACGAAGACATACAACATGTATGTTTCCATGTGATGGCATTTGTGTCTTCACGCCACACTATGATCACCATGGAAAGGTGTTTTCTGTGGAAATTACTTATGCAATGTAACAAAAAAAAGCTGAAAGTGCAGAACCGAATGTCATAATGTGCGCACATATGAGTGCCCTCTGTGGCTTGATATGCTGTGCTCAGCCACCCGAGAGAGTTTGCAACAACTAACAAGCTTTAATATAATTCCAGCCACAGCTAGCCGATCGCTACAAGGTTATCACTACAAGAATATTCCCCTGTAAAATGTTTTTAAACGTACTTGATCTTGCAGAAAATCTTAATAACTGTTGCCACAGCCATGACCTCGTGGCCTTACCCAATTTTGCACTAGTCCTACTGCATTCAAAGCTGTGTGCCAAGCACATGCAGAACCCATGCCCACCTATCATAATGCTGAAAATTGATTGCACGACCTTAAAATTCGGTGGTGCAATCATCCACTGACAGCCAATCTCAAAGGCCAGCATTGGCATGGTGGCATGATTCTCTGTCACAAGATGGTACCACCACCAAATCATAGATAAGATTTCCATTTTAATTTCTACTATAAGTAATGCTCAGTCATGCCATCTAAAAAAGTCTGGCCAATGGCAACAATGCTTAAAAGTGTGTAAGAATATAAACAAAGAAAGAGCGGGTAGTCTTTTTGGCAACAATGTAGCTGTTTGCTACATTGTTTCCTGTTTGCTACAGGAATAATGCTTCAATGTTTGTGGCAATATCGTCTAGTGCTTTGTCATGTTTATTTACCACGATTAAAATGTCTTGCCTGTCACCTTCAACTTCATAGTTCTCTAAAAAGGGTGTAGCAAGACAACACAGTGGTCGAGTGATGAAGTTGCACATCACTATACAATGAACACATTCAGTATGGCATGGCAGTGTGCAATGGTAGCATATGAGAACTCAATGCACTGACCAGTTGTTTGAAGTGGTCAAGCAGTAGCCATTCTATGCTCAAGTTCAAGCTAGTACACTGTATGCACCTTACTTTGCGACTTCCAAAAAGATGAAGTATTTTATTACTTGCATTTTTCTTTTGTGTTTGGTGATTTCTATACAAACGCTACCGGCATGTTTTACAATATCCATCACAAGAGCTCCTCTTGCGAGATGCTAATCACTAGGTGCGCACATTAGATTCAGCTGAGAGGAAAAAAAAAAACGTTTGCAAGTAATTTGTTGCGCATTTTAAATATGTCATCTCAGCAGGTGTTGAGAACTTGAGAAGGTACTAGATGCATTCCCTGCAAATGTGCAGCTCCTGAAAGGCCCAAATGAATATTTGGGAACACCCCACTGAAGGACCAGGTTTTCGATACTGCCATAACTATGTGGCAATGATGCAGGCTAAATGTATTTGATATGGAGAGGAATGTCAGGCTGTCCAAGAACATGAATAAAAATGACATGCATGCAATGGCGTGCACTGGTTTTGCAGTGCCACTAATGTATTGACAAACTTAGTTGGCTCAAAAGATAACACTAACAATTGACTTGGAGAAACTTTCGTTTACAGTGCCCCATGAAAAAAAGTAAAAAAATAGCTTCATCTGTGCTGGGCACCAGTGTTTCAGATCTAAACTATGTCAGCACCTGATGTGTTAAGTGATATATTTTTAAGAATACATTACTTGTGCGATTTCCAAAGAGGTGCCTAAGTATGAAATAGAGCATAGTTAGTGCTACCAAGCACAGCTGCTTTTCGTACCATTCTCCAAGATGCCTTCCCTGAACTGCAACAGGGCTGCCAGACCAATGTTGTCCTTGGTCATTACTCGGTTCAGCATATCATCTGAGCCATCTGCATTAGCCATGGCCAGCTGGTTGAACTCCACAAGATGCTCCTTTATGAGTGCGAACCTGCACATCACACGAAATTCAGCCCAATTAATGGGGCTACTAACACTTATGCACAAGCATCACGTTTTGCCAAAGCTTTCGCGGTAATTTCGCAAGTGACATACTTCAGTTCATCAACAATGCAATGAGTTCAGAAAAAAAAAATGTTTCTATTTGACTGGCATTTTGATTGACTTGCATTCTTCCTTCTGGTTCTTGACATGTAATAAGGTTCCTAAATATCTTGTTGCTACTCTTATAGCTTTACATATAAGCATATGCATGGTAACATGTTCTTTTACTCATTGTTTTTCTAAATTTTTTTGCTTACCAGTTTATTCTGCTTACCTATTATTTTTACCATTTGTTGTAATGATTGCATCACAACTTGTTTGCATTGACGTCTCTCTATGTAATACCCTCTCTAAAAGCCTTAAGGGGTACTTTTTGTATTCCTTTTTGGTAAATCTGTATTCCTTTTTGTCAAGCGCTGTATTGCTTTCACTTTTGTTCTTGCTTTCCGAGTCAACAAGGCACTTTTTCTTGCATGTTTGATCAATGTGCGAGTTGTCAGTGGGAGACGCCATCTTTCAAAACATGGCATGAAGAAGCGTGAATAACAGTGGGCAATGTAAAAATGGTCATCTTTGAGTGCTGACAAAGTGCTCCCATTTATGAAATAGAACACGAAGACCATAACAAACACCACCTTTAAGCTATAACAAAGTGCTGACACCTAATTAGTAGAACAGAAAAGGCAAAATAAATGTGTACACTGTGCCACTACCCTTGCCATAAAAGAAAAACTAAGTGCACATGTTCTATTTGTCAAAATTGCTTTAAAAAAGGGAATATTGCTGAGGGTGGCCTAAGCTTCTCAAAAGCAAAATTAACCACTTCACAATGATGAGTTCCCAAGCAACGCTGGCCGACTGCCGACGTTTGGCTGATCACTGGCAAATAGCCGGCAGCCGACTTCACTGGCCACCAGGCATCCGAAAAGGGTCGGCCGGAGGTGCGCTGCCAGCTACGTCGGCACTAGATCTGCTGCACGATTCGCGCCAGAACAGCGTGCCAAATGCTTGTCGGCACTAGGTCGGCTGCACGATTCGCACCACCGTTGGTGGCCGAGTGAACGCCGAGCGCGCCAAACGCTTGTCGGGGCGACAAGTTGGCAACACGTCGTGCCGGCCTTGGTTGCCGGCAGAGAATTCGAACAGCGTGTATTATTTTAGGGCAGCATAAAATACACTGCAGGAAGTGTAAACAACTCCTACAGCGTGATTTTTTAAACATTACAAAAATCACCTGTGACACACAACATACTTGTGGTCCTTGAGCTGATTACACCAAGTGATAGAGATTATTTGTGCGAACAATCCAAATACATTATTGACTAAACAACAAAAATAATAGCGAGCCATTACATTCGTGCATGGTTTCTCCAAGCGTGCGTACCTAGAGTTTTTCGAGACCATCATTCGCCAAGTGTGCGACAGTATTTATATACATGGGCGTTAAACTAGGCTTTTGTCGTTGTTCGATGCTTAAAACGGATTCTTACAAAAAAAAAAAAAAAAAAAACGTGACCGAAGCAAACAGTGAATTTCTACCTCAAATTTGATGGCATAAATATTAAATCGTAAGATTTCATTCCAATTATTGCAAACTCAGTGGCTACAGTTAGTCAGTTGCAGTACGTAGGTAAGGCAGTGTAATTTGAAGGTCATAAATGAACTTTATTTAGATAGGCGATTATTTATTTTGCTTTTTCATGCAACCCGCTTGCATTAAACCGAGCTCACATAATACATTTATGTCATTTCTGAACTAAAACGGCCATTAAAAACCATTCTGTATAACTTAAAAGAAGCATCGTCTTTATACAGACAACATGAAGCATGAAAATTTTTGCGTGCTGCCCGAGCAGCGCTGCACCCAAACAGCCTGTGGATAGAGAGACGCAATGTTTTGTTCTAACAGCTAGCCCTTTATTATGTAATTTGCGCAATGGAATGAGTAAACGTTCTCATCTTTCGCTGACGGATAAGTCAGGCAAACGGAAATACCATATATGCTATGTGAAAAAAACTCATCAAAAGGCGTGGCCGCAATGTAAGATTTTAGTACCAATACACGAATAATAAATAAACAAGAAATATTCTTTCAAGATTGTTAGAACGAACACACAGCAATGGCAATCCACTGAAGACTCGTGCTGTGGAAAATAAAACGCAGAAGGTGCAAAAGTGCGGGAAAGATCAAAGAGGAACCGCGCGCTGCTCTACAGTGTAGCTAGGGAGCGTGGAGTGAAAAACACACTTAAAAAAAAGAAGCAAAATAACATGCGCTACTGCGGCCCGCGCCCCGGAAGCTCCCGGTGGGGAGAGGGAAACTTCTTTTTTTCCGCTGTTCTCCGGTTTTCTTTCTCAGC